>NC_051176.1:251237582-251267581 GCF_013339695.2 Rhipicephalus sanguineus
GACAAGGGCAGCAGCACAATCGTATACAGAGCAAAAGTCAGATGTCGGTAGCCGAAGGGGACTAGTATAAATAGAGACTTCGAAGCTCTCGATTTACTCTCAGTGTTTGAAATTTCTTCTAATACATCCCTAAAGGACCTCTGGATAGTATCCCCCTCCCTCATTATGTAATCTTTGCCAGCTGACCTGAAAAACGACGAAATAAAAAGATAAAAAAGGAGGGGGGGGGATCGGACCACGCGAGTCTGAAATAAGTATTTCCAGACGCGCAACGTCACCGAAAAGATAACAGTCGCGCGGCCGTCCGTCAACTATGCATGGGGCCTTCTATGAACATACCCGCGGTGGCGCACGACGTCCGCTCTCGAACCTCCCCCTTTTTTCTTTTTTTTTTTGGCCATTTCGCTCACTCGCTTGTGGCTGATTGGCGCTTGTTTCCGCCACCTGCGAAAGTACGTCCTGCCACCTGCTAGTCTTCATCGACAGCGAAATACGGAAGCGAGTGACTGACGCGGTTGGGCGAAGGCAACGCAGCAAAAAGGACAGAGTGCATGAATCGTCTGGGGCTTTCGGGCACACTTAATTCTGCAGCAGTTGAGCTCGCACGGACAATGCTTTCGGCCAAAGCGAGCGCTTACTAGACGTGTGCTGTTCCTCATTTTCAAGCGAAGATTTTATAACTCAAGGAAATCGGTGGCGGCACGAAAAAGCCGGCGCCCGCGAGCGCAAAGAAATGAGGCCCTCGAAGGTGCGCAGGTGACACGCGTATTTTTGTATGCGCCGTTTTCCAATGATTGGAGCTCTCTCGATCGTGGGCTTGTCGGCGATCGGCCGTTTCTGATATATGGCAACCTGATCTTTTATCGAGGCCACTTCTCATTTCACGTCGCCACATTTCACTGTTGCCTGAATATGAACGCATGACCGTCGTTGTTGCCTGTAGCAACTGAAGAGTTGCGCTGCTAAGCACGTGGATGAAAGTCCAATAGCCGGCAAGGAGGAAAGAAAAAGTTAGGACGGCCTCACCCTATCTGTAGACAAGAGCGTCCCCCCCCCCCTACCAACCACCACCACCCTCTGGTATGGCGTCAGTGAAGCAAGGCCTTCGAACCTTCCACAAAATGTAGAGTGCTCGTATCTTATATATGCATTCCCTGCTGCGTCTAAACCCCACGTCGCAGGCTTTATCACTTTGTGGACGGAAAATTTTCTAATACAGTTGACCGGTGATCACGTGGCGACCACGCGCAGTGTCATTTTGGAAATTCCGCTCAATCTCGCGCGTCACATGTCCGCACTCGGGTTTCGGTGCTTTGATTGCGCATGCCTGGCACATGGCCAGCACCGTGCGAGAACTGTCTGCGCGTTCAAGACTCGTCGCTTCGCCTGCATTGAGCGAGGCTGTGCGACTTCCAAGGGCAACTGCAAGGGCGGCGTTGCGACTAGACTTGACAAAATCCATGATTCATAAGGCAAGCCTGGTACGAACAGTATGATGAGATGCGGAAAGACAGAACGCGAAAAAAAAGGAAAGCCGAAGCACGTCTGCACTGGGAATTTTCGAAGCCTGCAACACGCTTGACTAGCTCTGTCGCGCAATGCTTGGAATAGATTATTTCAACAGCTGCGCGCCTGGCAGCCAAAACTTCGCCCGGAAGAAAGTCATATAGCCGGCTCGCTACCCAACAGCAGCGGCCGCATGTAAGATTAGGACAGAGAACACAAAACGTTCGGGTTACGATTAGTTTTCAGCGTGCCTTGCGGTACGTCAACGGTAAGGAAAAGACACAACTTGTAGTACAACCCTTAGAGAAGGCATAGCTTAGCATATATAGGGAAGAGAAAGTTGCAGGAAAAGACAGAAAGCGCTAGCGAGTAAGAAGGAGGCGAAAGCAGCGTTCTTGGTATGGGACGTGGTGGGGGCAAGATGGCCCCTCACAGGCAAAAGTGAATCACATCTAACCCCCACTTCCTTCCTTCCTTTCTTGCGCCTTCATTTATATTTGTCGTGCGTGGAGAAACAAGCGGAGAATTGGTCCGCTATCCCCAGCCGCTCACTGTCATCAACGGGGTATAGCATTCTAGCATCAATAAATGTCCGTCACATACTACCGCGTAGCTCAATACCATTCCGTCGGCTACGCGACAATATCCCCACGCGCGTGGGACGTAGCGGCTGGAGATGCGCTCGTTTCAGCCTTTGAGCCTTACGACAGCATTGCCATTGGCGCGTCACTGTTCCAGAGTTATAAAACAAAAAAAAAAAAGAGCAGCCGTTCTGGTCTAAAGCCAGCGAACATAAATTATTTCCTTGTCACACTGCGGTTAAAAAACCAGGCGCTCTCCGGGGCTGATTCATTGAGGGCCCACGGCACGAACAAGCGTGCGTCAAAAGCACGGTAAGCAGACAAGTGCGCTGACGTATACGTCTGCGTTCTCTTCGTGAACTCTTATCGGTTACATAAAAAAGGAAAAAGTGAATGAGATGAATGTGCATTTAAACTGTAATTAAATTGATAAAGTTAGAGCAACTTAAGCTCGCGAACATCGTGTGGGCAAAGGAACCTGCTTTTCCTTCTTTTTCTGTTACCCTGTGAGAACTGAAAACACCTGGAGTGTATACGCCTAATGAGCGAAGATTAAATCGGCCTCATATAAGAAAACAAGCCTGTGCACATATGTAGGCAGCAAAAGAACTAAGGTTGGGAATTTTGTTATCCACAGTTCCCAACAGATGCGAGATACATACATCCTGCAGGCGACTCTTAGACATAACGTATTACCTTGTGAAACTTTCAGTTAGGTACAGTCTACAAAAGTCCGAAATAAACTTTGATCGAATCCCCGCCACGGTGGCCGCATTTCGATGGAGGCGAAATGCTTGAGGCCCGTGTACTTAGATGTAGGTGCACGTTAAAGGGACACTAAAGAGAAACAATGAATTGGTTTAGATCGATAAAGTGTGCTCGGAGAACTCTTGTGTAGTTTATTTCACCACCATAGGTTTATTATTAGACGAGAAAACCCAAGTTCAAAGTTTCATTTTTAAATTTCCCGCCGAACTTTGTAATTCGTGACGTAAAAGACTTCAAAGAGCATTTAACGTATTTTGGCGCCACTGGCTCGATGAAATTTCCACAAACTCGTTATGTCAAGTCTCTGGCCCCCTCAGAGGACAATGTACTTCGATTTAACCCATTAGGAACTACGTATATAGGCCCAAGCAGGCGCCGTCAAAAATATGTGACGTCACGGCAAATGGTGCGGGAAATCCAAGGTGGCGTCGCCACCTGTATTTTCTTTTCGCGCGTTTTCTCGCTTATTAAGCGTCTCCACGCAGAAAGCGTGGTGTTTTTGGTATCGTGGAAGACTACTTCACTAATGCGTGAAAAATCGTTTTGCTCTTTAGTGTCCCTTTAAAGAACACCACATGGTCAAAATTATCGGTGCCCTCCAATACGGCGTCCCTCATAATCATATCGTGGTTTTGGGAGGTCAAATCAAACCCCAAAAATGTTCATTGAGACATAGGCCTAAACTTCCTAGATAAAACCGCACTAAATAGCGCTATATAAATTGTTGAAGTAGTAGTGAAGCGCTCCGGGAATTTCGACCATTTGGTGTTCTTTAACGTGCACCTAAATCTAAGTACACGGGCATCAAGCATTTCGCCTCCATCGAATACGGCCGCCACGGCCGGGATTCGATCCCGCGAACTTTGCGTGTATGGTGTGTGTGTGTGTGTGTGCGCGCGTGCGTGTATATATATATATATATATATATATATATATATATATATATATGTACATGTGTGTGCGTGTGTGTGTGTGTGTGTGTGCTGCGCATAAAAAGTAGAGGGGGTACCCCCCCCCCTGGCTGTACGCCTATGTGAAATATATACTGACACTAGCTTCATCATTTTGCTATGTGCTCGCATGCAACCCTTCTGTATACCTAATTTGTGCAATCCAAACATACCCAAGCCCTGCAATGACTACCACTTATATTATCGGAACTTATCTAAACAGCAAACTAAACACTGCGTCTTGGAGCACGAAGCAATGTCAGCCTCTTCAAATAATGCATCCATCCTCGGTTCCCCCGGCAGTTTGTCACGTGGCTTACCTCTAGCAAGTGGCTGCCGGAAATCATCCCTGCTGCCGGCAGAACGGCCACCGACATTTTTCTTTCCGCTTATTTTTTTTTTAATGTTTAAGTAAAGGAAATTTAAAAAAAAGCAGGAGACATATGCCTCGTCGTTGAATATACTTTTAGGGCGGCCCTATTTCAAGTTTGCATTCATACGTTACTTGTGAGTTGGTCGACTTTTTCCTTATGAATACGGTTAAGTTCAGGCCAGGTTACAGGAAACTTAGTGAGCTGTAGGGAGGCAGATAATCCTTGATGATTAACTTTTTCCACCGTCTCTTTTCTCCGTCCTAACACGCTCTCGCCATTCAGAGAACGGCCCAAATATACTTTCGCTTAAAACTTCACGAAATCAGGCGGCGAACTTCCCGAGTACAAGCGCCTTGTTGTGCCCCCCCTCCCCCGTTTTTTTGTATTCTTGCCGGTGGAAAAGAATTTCTCGTAACGCCACAGTAAAGCTTACTTACTACACAATGTATCAATTGGTATCGGACCACTTTGAGCGAGCTTGGCAAGCTTCACGCCTGAGCTTCGCTAAGTATGGGCCGCACGGCAGTGGACTGTAACGGCAGAGGCATCCAACGCGATTACGGAATGTACGCTACTTCTTTATCAAAAGATCTCAGCCGCTCACCTCGTACTCGTTGTTCCTGCGGTGTACTTTCATTCTGCCGCCGTTCACGTTGTATCAATGAATGGGATCCGATGCGGCGATCGAAACGAGACTTGCCACATAGCGTGCGCTCCCTTACGCTTGCAGGAGCAATTTTCAGTTCATGCGTGGTGGGAGCACAGCCTGGGTGAGACCAGACACCGCACAAAAATAACCGAATAGCGAAAGCGTGCTCGGGCAAGCTTTCGCAGCGATACAATCTAATGCCGGCGCTTCGCGTACCTCATCAGAGAGCACTGGGCTTGCAGTTGCGGGTAAATTCTGAGCGTTTCGCCTAGATGGCGCCACCACACTGTAGCGGCGTGCAGCGGCTGCAGCGAAAAAAAGGGCAAACGCTTTTACGAAAAGTCGCGTCCGGTCATATTACAGGCGGCCTGAAAATACTAGCCTCAAAACATTTTTGAAATCATTATTTCCACACAGAACATAAATATTCTGCCAAAATCGAGAACCGCGGTCAGGCCCCAGGGCTCAGTGGCATAGCGCAGCCCCTACTCTACCCTCTTGCGCTTCGCGTTCTCGAGCTGCGCATTTGCCAGGGTTAAAAATGCGCGAATATTCAAATTTCGCGTACGAATCGAATAATCCCTGCTATTCTATTCGAAGTTTACGAATACTATTCACTTCATTCAGATATTAAAGTCTGCACAGACATTTCGACTATCTAGAAAGATAGGGCAGTTAATTAACGTTTTCAGGTTAATTAGTGTAAGGAACGCTCCAAATTATTTTGCCACAGGATAGCGGTGGTTATTGCACTTCCGGAGGTAAACGCGAGGGGGCAAATAATTTATGCTCAGTAATTCCCCGTCTGGCTCGCTTTTAGATAGACCACTTACGAAATCGTTTCATTTTATTAGTTCGTCAATCCTCCCCCACGTTTGTATCCCTTTTGAAACAATCTACAGCATGCATTCCCTTGTTTCACTGTTTTAATTGCAGTGGTGCCTCAGCTAACAGAAATGTTTTCGAAAACTCGTATTTGTTTCGAAAATTCTACAATTCGAACACCCTACAAATTAACAGAAACAAACTTAATATTTGCCATATTGGCTGCGTACAGACTTCATTTCTCACTTCTTTTCTTTTCTTCCCCCCCCCCTTTTTTTTTGAAAGAAGAAGATATTCCATGTTTTTCTTTGTTCGGAGCAGAGGTTTGTGTTTCTCGAACATTCGTGTCTGAATCGATTCGGAAATTTCACCATTCGAGCATAATTAATGACGTTGGAAGTATAAATAACTTGCTAATGAGGGTTATTACAATAATAATTATTATATGCTGATGATTCTCTGCTTGCTGCGTCCGAAACGAGTTAAATAAAACCGGCGACAGCGACTTTCCTTCTATCGCAAAGTGCTTGTTTCGATGGGCAAAATATTCAGTGCACATGTTCATCACAGCCGTCACACTGCACACATTATTCGATAATGTGTGGCGGTTAAATGCGGCCAAGAATAACAAGAAACCCATGCTTTTTTTTTTAAGAGGAGAACGTGGGGAGGAAACAGCCTGCGATAAATGCGTATGCATTCTGATACCGCGTAATGCTTTAATGGAAAATGTCCCGTCAAAATGCTCGATGCACTAAGGCATCGTCCTATAAGTAAAGCCACCGCTGCGTGGCCCACTTTCGCGGGAAATTCAGGTTCCGGGCTTCTTTTTTCTAGTTTTTTTTTTGTGCGTTTTTTAAAGTTTTTCAAGAGTTGCCTGCGGAGGGCAACTCTTGAACGTTACAGTGCTACTGCACAAGTCAAGGGATGCGGTAATGGTAGATGTTAGAACTCAAAGCTCAAATAATTCGCTCGTTTTTTTCTTTATTTAAAGAAACAAACAAGCTGACGCACGCATACGTTTATGGAGAAAACGAAGAAATTTAAACGCGACAATGCTGAGGAGCAAGCGAGAAATGCAGAAATTTCCCGCGTTGGGCCTACACCGACGCCTACATTAGGAGCACGTGCTGCGATGGGCTCACAGGCAACCTTCGCCGGTGCATTCCGCTGTATAGTTGCGAATCTGATTGCTTATCTTGCCCGATACAGCGACAACTTTGATAACTTTTTCACACATTCGCAACATGCAGACTTACGTTGATGCTGATTGTTGCACGAAAGACGGATAAGACACCACTGTGCTTCCGCACCATGCAGCTCGACGAGACGCTTCTACTTGGAAGAATAATGCTGTCAGGGGCGTAGCCACAATTTCTTTTTTTTTTTCAAAGGTTCAACCATACCCTATGTATGTTCGTGCATGCGTTTGTACTACGTGCGTTTTCATTTCGGGAAGGGTGGTTTGAACTAAAGCTGTGCACGGGCCGTATTTTCGAGCCCGAGCCCGGCCCGGGCCCGCTGACTTTGTCGAAGGCCCGCCCGAGCCCGACGGTAAAGGGCTGCGAGCCCGCCCGGCCCGGCCCGACGTACGAAAACACAATCCCGGGCCCGGCCCGGCCTTTTAAAGGGTCGCTGCGAAAACAAAACATCGTTTTCCGGTAATTTGGCATTTTATTGAGCATATCAAATATGATCAAACGACACACGACGAACAGTCTCTATTACACAGGTTACAAATTGTCGTGCAAAAACAGCAAGCAAGTAGACTGCCTCATGCCAGCAACAATGAAGTTCGCTCGCCAACGCGGTCACGTGTATGGGGTATGCACATGCAAACGTCAGCTTGCACGAAGGCGATCCACGTCGGGTCGCTCGTCGCTGTCGCGTGCATTTTAACTCATATTGGATTTGGCCTTAAATCTAATGCGAACAGTCGCGTGGCGCCGTCACTAGCTCAGGTGGTGTTACTTCTATGTTTGTCGGAGTGCAACAGAGGCAGTGCTTTACCTGCTCCCCATTTGTTTAAAGTAGCGAATGGAAGGGAAAAGCGGTAAAGGGCGGTCGCGGAAAAGACGCTGTATGCGTGCTGGAAAACAATTCCCGCTCATTTATATTTCGGGCTTGAGTCGGGCTTCGCGCCGGGCCCGAGCCCGGCCCGATAAAACTCCATGTAGCCCGAGCCCGGCCCGGGCCCGAGGTGAAAATACGTCGGCCCGCCCGAGCCCGGCCCGCGGGCCGGGTCGGGCTCGGGCTTTCGGGCTACCCGGAGCCCGTGCACGCCTCTAGTTTGAACCCCCAGTGAATGCTGTGTTATAAAAAAAAAATTATGGCAGATTCGCAGTATATATATCGTGGTGTCAAGCCTCAAGGAAGAACGGAGCTTGGCGGCCTTCCTTGTTTATCTTTATTTTTTTTCTTTCTCTTTCTCTCTGTTTCTTGTACCTCCTGTTTGTATCTGTTTCTTTTTATTTATTTATTTCTCTCTCTATCTATTTCTTTCTCTTTCTTCCCTTTCTCTCTTTCTTTCTTTCTTTCTTTCTTTCTTTCTTTCTTTCTTTCTCTCTCTCTCTCTCTCTCTCTCTCTCTCTCTCTCTCTGTTTCTTTCTATCTCTTTCTCTCTATGTATTTATATCTTTTTATGTCTTTATTTTCTTTATTTCTCTCCATTTCTCTCTTTTACTTTCTATCGCTCTCTTTCTTACTATATATTTTCTCCTTCTCTTTCCTTCTCTCTCACTCTCCTTCACGTGTTCGACTTCGTTTAACGCTCGCACCTGCTGTACTCGGTAGTGGGGCTTTCCGAATTCCTGTGGCGCATACCCGCCCGAGGTTTTTTGTTCGCGTTGGACAGATGACGGCCGGCTTAAACAGCTTTCGCTGTTAAAAATTTCAAAAAAATTATAAAGTTTCAAAAAGTGAGCCGAAAGGGCCCATGTAGGATAACATATTTTGAAATTCGTGACGTCTATATGACATATACGTAGCACTAAGGTTTCAGCGCGAAATAAAAGTGCCTAGCGTACAGCAGCGGAACATGGCCATACTACAGTTCAGGCAAGTTGGAAGCTTGAGAAAACCCGCCGGGATAGCTTCTGTGCTCGAGGACGTGGGTTCGATTCCTGGCCGCGGCGGCCGCATTTCGATGCGGGCGAAATGCAAAGAACACCTGTGTGCTTAGATTTTGGGCCAAAGTTAATCCGGAGTCCGCCAACACGGCGTGCTATCACATGTAAGATCCCCGAACTTACTCCAGTTATAACGTAGTCGGTAAAATTGGCAATTTAGTTAGTTATATCGAAATTTCGTTAAATTGCAATTCGACATTTGGAAGGAAAGTACAGTAGCCCAAGGCTTTTCAGCACAAAAAAACAACTAATTTCAATGACGCGAAAAAATAATAAATTTTCTTGAACCTGTCATTCGGCAGCCACGGCTTGATGTTGCGCCGAACAAGAAGTCCTCTTGACAGCGGCCGAACGGGACGCTTGAGCCCGAAATAAATGCAGGCCCAACGTTGTAATATAAATAAGCATTCGCAAAACTCGCGTGCAACTCAAGCATACGACCAACGATTTATTGCCTCGGTCTTTCTCTGGGGAGCATTGAATCTTGGAAAGCACGCTTCGATATATATTGAGGTTCAAAATACACGGTGTTCTAACGATATGAATTTGTGAAAAGTAAAATAAGTTATATCGAGAATTTCGTTATATTGAAGTACGTTATATTGAGGTTTAACTCTATGAGAAGCCTGAGTAAGCTTGCTTCCCTAATTCTGCATATCGCCTTGCGGCGCACTATCATTTGCCTGTCGCTTTCCAAAAAATGTATATCGGCTAGTCGCTGTAACGTCACAGCAGCAGCGCTCGCAAGCACGCTGCGAACGAAATCGACTGGCAAGTTTTAATGACAAGTCTCCGTAATAAATATACCCGACACGTCTTCTTTCTTTGAGGTACCGCTACGCTGGTGCCTTTGTTTTTTGCTCGAGCATCGATATAGTCGGCGGCGCCGTTCTTGATCGCAGGCTTTCACAGGTCCATTATCGCTGTCGCAGACCCTCGTGCACTCAGGCTTGGCATGACCAAAGCCGTTAGCGAAAATCTCGCGCCCACGCCAAGATAAACGCCTCGCCAAATCGATGACCATGCCAGGATGTATGGAGCGCGTTTAGTTCGCTTGCTACTTGCTACGTGTATACGAGAGCAGCAGTGCTCTAGCACGCAAGAGGCTGCAGCGGCTTGCTTTACTTTCGTGAAATTTCCACTAGAAGCGAAAAAAAGAAGGGCGAAAGATAGTGAGCAGCGTAGTACTTAAACTTAGTTAAATTACAAAGAACAGATATAATTAGAGGAGGGCGCGAGTGATAACCGAGGCTTGTTCTGATGAATGATCGAAACGTACAAGATTGCTCAATCCGCGAAGAAAACCCTTCCTCTTTCTCTCTCTTTTGTAACCTTGTGTATGACAGCTGGGTGGTCCCGCACGGGGATGGGGGAGAGGGCGACTTAAGGTGACAAAATACCGTCCCAGCATCAAGCTACGTACGAGTGAAAAAAAAAAAAAAACCTACGCAGTATCTCCTTTGGGAGTTGTTTAAGTGATGCGTAAAGCGCTGCGTTTTATGGTATGTAGCGGCTGTCCCTGGAACGCTGCTTTCGGGCGGCATCGGCATAGCGTCTTTCATCATCATCTCTCCAGCACACGTCAGCGTCTCGAACGCTGTCTCATGGCCAGGCCCGTAGCCGGGAGGAGGGGGGTGGCGGTATTTTACCGAAAATAAATAAAGAAAATAGGTGTTTTTCCCAAATAGTCAAGGCATGGCCTACTCATGGCACGCGCATTCCGCGGCCCCCGAAACGCGTGTTTGGCATCAAAATTCCGCAAATTTTCATTTTACTTAGCTGTACAGCGATCAGTGCAGAGGGCTTTTATTCCACTTTCACGAAACTGAACAAAGTCTTCATAGACAGTGTTACCTTGCATTACATTTGTTTTGAACCGCGGGTACAACGCACTCATGTAGGTCACATATTTTCATATTTTGCAAGCATGGATACGTAGCGCAGTGGTTAAGACACTTGCCTTCAGACCCAAGCACCCGAGTGAAAACTTATTTACTTTTATTTCTTTATAGCGGCGATTGTCTTATGTGACAAACTGACGGGCGGGCAGTTTTCTCTTTAATTGGCACAGAAACGCTTGCGAATTTGAAAGGAATAAACATAAGACAGCGGTTTGGACCCAGCAAGGAGGACATTTCCGAGAATCGGGGCCCTCACCCGAGCACACCCAGTGTTTATGGCTGAAAACACACCCTCAACAGCGTGGACAAGAACGTGGTGTGCAAAAAAAAAAAAAGAAAGGCAAACACGCTTGAAGCTGGGGTGGCGTATGCAGCGAATTACCGGGAAAGGCCGGACCGTCGTTGAGAAAAACAAAAAGAAAAAAAAAGGAGAAAAGACCAGAAGTGCTTCGCAGTGGTTACAGTGAACTATACAATAGTGTCGGAAGCCGAGAGTGTACGAACCCCAGTGAGGCTGAACTAGTACATTCCTGTAGCGCATGCCAAACACCGACCAGTTCTCCGAAGTTTCAGTGCCCCGCCGCATGCAGGCGGGGTGCCGGGTGCGTGCCCCGGAGCGAGCAAGATTTATGGCCTTGTGGTTGGGGGATCGCACACGCGGCCAAATGGGCCACTGGTCTCTCATTTCCGAGTAAGTTTCAAAATGCAAACAACATGCGCAAAATGCCACGCTCAAAGCTTGTCCAGCTGCCTCTACTTGTTCCATAGTATACCGACCGGGAAAATGTTGCATCAAAACGACACACGGTGTTTTGCCTGCAGCATTACAACGTATACTCAACAGCAGCCAGACTCGCATGTTCATGTACGCGCACGCGCATTTGTCAAATCAAATAATAATAATAATAATAATAATAATAATAATAATAATAATAATAATAATAATAATAATAATAATAATAATAATAATAATAATAATAATAATAATCAATCAATCAATCATTTATTTAACGTGCCCAGGAACAACCGTAAGGTCTTTGTGCAGGCGCACGCAAAAAAAAACCCAATAAAAATAAACAATACAATGCAGACAGTTTTCAGAAATAAAAAGAGCAAAAACACGTAGACAAAGAGAAATGAACACAAAAGGGGAGGAGTAAAATAAGACAACACGAGAAATATTGACAGGGAGTAAAAAATTAGATTGCATATATACAACTATGCGGAAAGACTGAGAAGGGAAGACTTCGTACATTGTGCCACAATATGTCAAGACAGTTCAAAGCTCGGATAAAAACAATGATAGTGAACTATGAAAAACGTCAAGATCAAGAATTCTGTGAACGGTAGAGTGTTGGAAGAAGCAGGCGGGTACATGAAACGGTCTGTTCTCTATGGTTAACTTACGCGGAATTCGAAGATAACACAATTGAGAAGTACAGGGCAGGATATGATACCGTGGACTAGCTTGTAAAGAAATAAGAGATCAGAACGATTTCGTCGGCAGTGAAGTGATGGCAGTGATAATAATTCAGCAGTATTTGAACGAGATCCAGGGTCATTTTTAGCAAAGCGATGGTTATACATGCTGAGGATAATAATAATAATAATAATAATAATAATAATAATAATAATAATAATAATAATAATAATAATAATAATAATAATAATAATAATATCTGGGGTTTAACGTCCCAAAACCACGATATGATTATGAAAGACGCCGCAGTGGAGGGCTCCGGAAATTTCGACCACCTGGGGTTCTTTAACGTGCACCTAAATCTAAGTACGCGGGCCTCAAACATTTTCGCCTCCATCGAATCAAATCATATAATCCGCCACCACATCAGTTGCATAACATGCAAGGGTTACATGTCATGCAAGAGGCCAATTGCTTCACTTAATTGTTCTAAGCCTCGTTTCACTCGGGGAAACCAAACGAAGTTGCGTTACTAAGAACGTATTATGTAATTAACTATAGACTGCGCAGTGCCCCTCAAAGATTTGTACGTAATCACCCTCCGAAAGTTTTCTTTTTTTCGTTCTTTTTTTTTCCCCTTCAGTCTTACAGCACTCATTCACCTATACCGGACGGAACAGATTCGTATATACGTAATCATCACTCGCAAATTTTCCCCTGTCTGCGAACAATCAATTACTTCTAACTGCTATCCACGGTCGAAATACAGCACTGCTTGCTTTGAAAGCAACGGCTCTCATTGAAAAAGAAATATAGGATGGAGGCAGCTCGAGACCGGCAAAAGAACACGTGTCGTTAGTCGCAGAACGCTCCTCCGGAGGTTGTCGAGGTCACGTACTTAATTCTGATCGCGTTGCACAGCGACGAATCTTAGGTCCTCCATATCGCCGGCGTTCAGCGCGTCTTTTTCTTTTCTTTTTTCCCCGCTACGAATACACTCTAAGTGTGGGCGCCACCCATAAATACCGCCTATCACTGGACCAAGCGTCAAGCGGTGGGATACCTAGCTAGTTGACAAGCTCAAGCCTTGAAGACCAGCGACGTCTGGTGAACAGGGCCAAGCTGTCAGCTCAGGCCCACAGGGACACCGCCCACCTTCAACGACTCTGCCGTAGGTTCTCTCTTTCGAATAAAGTTTATTCCTCCTCCTCGCTGCGTGATGATGACATTGTCAACGCGGCCAAAATGCGTCATTACACCTATTGATTAAAGCGAGAGCGGCAACCCTCTCGATCGGACTCTTCAACCGTCTGGTCGAGTTTCTTTCACGAAGCGACTAAATAAAATTGAATTGCTAGGTTTATAGTCTGGGAAGGGAACTGTTTTGGTTATGAGGGGCGTCGCAGTGAAAGGCTATTTTTAAGGCATTTGCTCTTTCTTTTTTTTTTTAACCTTCGTTCAAGATTTTCAGCTCTTTCACAGGTGCCTGTAATCGCCACGTCACGCAGGATCTCTCGATATCCGTCCCAAACGCGAGTCAATCATGTCGAAATAAGCTCGGCAATCGTGATCGTCACTGTCGTCGTCGAAACTTCATTTCGAGATGATTCCCGAGATCATAAAGTTTTCTCCTTGAGTATGTTCACATCATTGCTTGGTCACATCATACAGTTTCTCTCATAAAACGAGTGAAAAGGCAGGCAGTGCGCAGTTCAATATCTTTTAAGTCACCCCCTGCTTCGAGTTTCACCTTCGCGCTGAATATGCACCGCTTAATTTTACGACCGTCATAGCGCTTTGTATGCGCACCGTTGTGATCATACGAAAATCCCGACACTGGCGGAAAGCCCGGCGCGTGCGCATTATATGCAATTCGGCCTTGATACACACTCAAGATCACCATTTCACTGGGAAATAATTTTTTATTATTAACCAGCGGTGGCGTGAAATGCGATACGCTCAGCTTCCTCCAGCTGCGTCCGGAAACTCGTCTAGCTTTTGGCAGCTGTCGGGTCAAAACTCTCCTTGATCAGTTATCAAGAATATTTCTTCAAGCTATTACAGTCAAACGCACTGTTTTCGTTTTTACAGTCGTGTACAGAGACAAGCGCTCAAGGATCTACGAGCATTCTTTGTGAGCAGTGTTTAATGAAAGATTTTTAATCTACTGGGTGCTTTTGTTATTATTAGCACTGTGGCTGTTGCGTTTTCGTATATTTATATAATTCAACTGATGATGCACATTTTTTTCAAAAATGGCTCTTTATTAGCTCGACGTTATGCCTTTCTGAAGACATAACAAAAGGCACGGGGTAGCAGTGTCCTCTTACGCCGCACTTTCCTCAAAGGGAGAGAGAGAGCGAAGAGAAGTAAAAAACCGATAACAAAATGTCGGCGACATCAGTGGCAAAAGTCAACGACAGGGCCAATTTTGTTTGACGAGCGCGTGGTGTCTGGATAGAGGGCCCCATTTTAACAACAAACGTGCTTTCCCGCCGAAGTGGACGAGCGTAGATTCCCGATGTCGAAGCCTTACAAAGAACCCTTCCGGAGGAGAGCGTACGCGGAGCAGTCTACTGCCGGGAGACGTCGCTAATCGTGTTTAAAAAAAAGAAAAAAAAGAAAAAAGGAAAGAAGACTTGGCGGAGCGAGGGCGCTTTTAACGCGCCTCGAGGTGTCTGCGTGGGTGGCAGATCTTAAAAGTGCAGATAGTGCCGTCCATGTGTAGGTTTTGTTTGCATGCTCGTGTTTTTTTTTTTAAGGAGCAAGAAAAAAAAGATGAAAAGAGAGAAAGAAAAAAAGGGGGGGGGGTAACGGAAAAGATAAGGGAGTGTGTAGAAATACGTTAAGATAAATGCATTTCCAATGCAACAGAATCGTTCACCATAGTACGACCATACTACAGCTGTTTCTGAAAAATGCGCATCAGAATTGCAATAATACCCTTGCGGCAACCGGTTGCATTGAAGCCATTGAAAATTTTAAGTATCACGCATAGCAGCTAGAATAATCTATAGTCCCCGAGTCACTTAAAGATTGCTTTCATATACTTGCACAAGGAACCGAGATGGATAATCAAATTATTACCAAACATGCATTAATTGCGTTTTAATTAACCTAGTTCCTCACCATCATCAGCAGCATATTTTTATTGCCACTACAAGGCAAAGACCTCGTCCTATTACCTCTAATATGCCCGGTCTTGCGCGATGTGCTTTTATTGTATGGCTGCGGTTTTGTTTTTTTTTCACCACCGTGCCCAACCTTCTGCTCTTCTCGGCTGCGAGTCCCATTTGTTGGTATTCATTATGTCGCTCTAACTTACCGTCGCTTATCTTTCCAAGGCGTTGCGTGGCTTGCTCAGCTCCATCTTTTTGTTTGTTTCTTGCAATGTCAACAGAACATAAATCGGCTTCCCTGGTGCAGTACATATATTTCACCACCGCACCTGCAACATGACTCTTACAATTAAGCTAGTTACTATACCATAGATATTGCAATTAATGAATTGTATACCGGGTGAGTTCGCGAGGATTATTGACTTGGAATGAATTGAGACGGTGGTACTGGTCTTGAAAAATGTGTCATCATAAAATTGTACGTAGAACAGCTTTGTTGTTCCACTTTAGAATAATATGCTTTTCTTGCACATTGATGTACAACATTAATTGGAACGCCACTGTATTCCGTGTTGCACACTTCACAAAAAGATCTCGAAAGAGATGTCGACATTTCTGAAGATTCATGCCAAATGGATGCGCCTTCTAAAATTTAGGACTCTCATAATGTTCAGTAGCGCAGTTGCGAACTTGAATGCTGAATTTCTGTTGATCAGTTCATTACGCATTCTGATTTGTAGTCCATGGCTGTCTCTTTCGGGAAACCAGCTATAAGACTAGAATTATGCTTTATGATAAGCGACGCGCATTTTTGGAAAAGGCCTAATTGTTCGAAAGAAAGTCTTTCCATGGCAAGGAGAAAAAAAAAAGTTGCCCGGAAATATAGAAGGCTGGACGAATTTCGAGGGGGGGGGGGGGGGGGGGGGGGGGCTCGGGTCCCCCGTTGCCTACGTGCCTGGGTTAGCATGTTGTCATCATGAAGTCGGTATAGGTGAATAAATGAATATGAATGATCACTGCTCGCTCCCGCTCTTGAAATGCCGACATAATTTCGCACCAATGCACAACGTTATGCTCATCTATGTATCGGACTCCTCCTGCAGAATAAACGCCAAGTGTTCAATAGTACAGCCAGTATAGTATGCCTATGAAAGCCGACGTTTCGAATTTCAAGGAAAGGCGTTTCTTTTTCCAGCTGAGAAGGCTGCCAGACTCAAAGTGTTTACCTGCCGTGTCTCTTTCCAACAGAAAAGCGGCTAATCGCGTTTCGGACGCGTCGCAACTTAGCATAATCGGATCAATAAGGCGTAAGAGCTACATAACTGGTACACAAACAAGTAAGATCGTTTATTCCTTCTGACAGCCTGCTTTATGGCCATGGTGCATCCCTTTAAAGCAATGGAGGTAACAAGATTGGATTACGAGCCAGATCAAAGCAGGAAACGGCTAACGCAGACAGATGAGTGCCGGGTATAACTTCGGATGTGCTCGCGACGACCTCTTGGCTGCTCTACATGGAGCTTCAAACAGGAAGAGAACACCTCTAGCTGGCCTTGACGAGTAAGCCCACACGTTTTAAATGATGGAATATGTTTCCTGCACATGATAATCCATGCCGTGAAGACAGGCGTATGTCTACATGCATGATCACTGTTTGCAAGAAAATATTGCCTCGTTCTTGTCCTTATAAATTCGGCGCCACAATTACTATCGCAGTTCAAACGCAGCGATTGCTCATGTACTTTTTTTTTTCTTTTAGGAAGATTTTTTTTTTTTTTCAAAGCGTTTCTGTTTCTGGACTCGTTGCATACAGCGCAGTTGTCAGCAACCCATGGTGTCATACGATAGAAGCAGAATATAACAGGGTACCGAACTATACAATGTAGTTCCCGCGATCGCGACGCCAGAGGTAAGAAACAGCGTATACTTGGCATGGTAACGCGTACAGAAATGTTTGCGTGATTATGCAAGCCCACTTGTGCCCTTGGAATAAGGACCCCGTCATTTCACCCTACGACAAGCGCAAAGTTATTTCTCTGTTTCTAACTACACCGGGCATCACTGAATCGTAATGTCATTCTGGGATCCTGTCCACGAGATTACCTTCCAAGGAAGAAGTGTTCCCTATCTGACCAAAAAAAAAAAAAAAAAATTATGCGCCGTTTGGGAGAGAGAGAAAGAGAGGGGGAGAGAAAGATGCAAACTTTAATGACACATGCATGCTGGAGAGCTTAGTCTGGTCTGGTTGAATGCCTATATTGCTACGATAGGGGTCAGGTAATAACTAAGGTACACAGATACTTTAGTTGTTCAACTGCCGTAATTTGATTTCGCAATTGAACCGTGCGTGTTATTGTCTAAGCACTTACTGGCATAAAATCATGAGCACTTTCATTATGTTATGCAATAAGTGAACACAGTTTAAAGAGCTTCCGGCGGTGAAGGATGTGTTTGAAGACGCAGGTCCCTTCAAAGGGCTTCTGCAATGTATATACTGCGACTTTTCGGTTCCTCTGAACCTACCGCAAAAACAAATGCACACCACGATCGTAGGCATGAGCATAGGCAGGATTTTGTCTTGGGCGGTGCGGAGCCGCGTTGCATGGCGCGGGGGGAGGGAGGAGCGTTGATGTGGGATAGGTGGGGAGCAAGTGCTGGTGTGGCATGGTCTGGCACGTCGAAGCTACAAAAGGCCACAGAAGCGCTGATATTAAGACTTCTTATGAATACCGCACTAATTGACCATCTGTGAGACATAGAACACATAACGTTTACTACGTCGGCGGTATTACCAGTGGACTTCCTCTTCTCTCAAACCCGGTGCAGAGTAGTCAACAGGGCTCAGTTTCGGTTAACATTACCGTCTTGCATTTATCTTAGTACACCAGTGACTCAATGACCCAGTTTTAATACGTCATTCGGGCGAAGACGAATCTTGGGCATCTGTTTTTTCAGGTTTCGTATACAGTGCTGCTGCACGCTCGATCTCATCTGAGCTCACGGAAGGCGAAATGGTTTGAGAAAAAGGGTGACCGCGAGCTATCAGCGCAGTGCAACGCGAAGCCATCGGGAGGCCACTAACCCATCCAGGAGAGGTCGTCGTCCACTTTCAGGAGGCGGCACAGATAAGAAGACCGGCGTCTTTTTCTGCGACCTAAGGGCCCAGGGCGACAGCTTTTGGGATGGCGTTTCAAGGACACGAAAGAAACGCGTGAATCGGAAGAGAGACAGAGAGTGAAAAAGAAAACCGAGAGAAAAGCACAGCGGAAACGAGTTAAAAACGACCTGGAGACGGCCACCTTTGCCGCTGAGCATTCTTTTCGTCCAATCTTTTTCCGTCCCCCTCCCCGTCCTTCTTCAGACGCTGAGCCGTGCTCCCAACAGAGGCCGCAGAAAAAGCGTCTTTTCCTCGCCCTCAAGCTCTCTTGTTTCTTTTCCTTTCGTAAAGCTCGAATTTCGAGTATGTTTCTAACATAAAGTATGCACCGCTGCTGCATAATACAGATTAATTATTTAACTAATGATAAGATAATTTCATTCGTTCATCGACAAAGTTGGCAGAAACGTGCTTCGGGTCTGCAGGAACCGTTGGCCATTTGTAGTGGGGATGCATTACTGGCAATCTATGTCCGTCAATCCCTCAATTTCTTTTACGACACTCTTGACTAAGTCATTTTTTTTTTTTTTTGCCTTTAAACTTATGCTAATGAATGGCAGACTGAAATTTAGTGAGTTTGACGTCAAAATTAAACGTAGAAAAATAAAGCAATATTCTTACTGAGGTGGTGGACTGGGCTAGTCGGAGATTCATATGAACACGCTTGTTCCCGTTTTCTTTTTTTGCCTCTGCGACAGCTTCGGGAGGTGACAAACGCTTGTTCGAATGTAAAAATACGGGTCACCTTACGTCGATCAGGGCAATCGATAACATCGGTTCAATGCAATGTCCCGGTGGCGACCGCACATGCGAAGTATAAGATGAGCTGCCGGACGGGCGAGCTTGTATAAACTTGTCGCACACGTTAAGACCAAACCCCACGTTATCCGCGAACGCTTTACTTCACTCAAAGTGGACATGTCGCCTCTCATTTCACATTTGTTTCACATACTCATCGACGTCCACGATCGTTAACATTGACGCTGCTCACGTAAACAGCTCACTTATCTCGCTGCTTCCTTGACGTTAATGGCTTCTTGCGCCTCTCATTTATCGGGCGGCTCGAGCATTCTGCTTCCTCTCGCGTGTATACCTCCGGCATCCAGACCAAAATGCGCGCCTCCGGGCACGAATCTCAGCTGTGTTGACCGCGCTTTGGAGAGCCGGCCGAGACATTCCGCCAGCGCTTTTCCTCTTGCGTTGCGTCAGTCGCGCGATCCGCAGTGTGTCTCTGTATATATTCCACTTGAAACGCATTCCTCCCTAAGTAGGTTCAGTCGCGTTCACATCTGGTGGCTACCACATATTTCGAGGTCACACCGGCGATTCTTTTCGTTTGTTTGTTTGGTTTTGCACGAAAAGCTTCGATATATCAGGTCCTCGACTCCTCTAAATCGTCAGCGAAAGACCTGGGGTTTTTACAACGTGCATCGCTCGCTCTTCGTATGTCTGTAATATACATGCAGCGGTCTCCGTTTATTTAAATGCTTACTTTTTTTTTTGGTTAAATTCTGTTCTAAGTGACAGTTTGATGAGTATGACGTTGTGTGAAGGTATCGGGCTCGACCAAAACACTCGCACATGCTGATAGCGCGGCATTTACGCGGCAACAGATTAAATGCGTTTAGAGGCCGCCTTTTCGGTACGGCGTTGCCACGCTGCCCGACGTTGACCCTGTAGTCAGGAATAAAATGCGTTTTATGCTGTTGTCGCTTTAGGTTTCGTTCACGTAGAACGCTGGCGCCTGAAGCACCACGCGGTGCTTTACAAGTGCACGACGACACGACGTTAGCGAAGCACTCGATTGAATTGACGTAAAATCAACACTGCCATCTATAACGAATGCTATAAACGGTGCAGAACAAAGAATACGAGGGCAGGAGTAAAGGCACATTAATTATAGACGCACCCAAACACACGAACGGGAGCCAACGCCAACTGTTGATTGAGTTCGAGAAGAGACGGTGCGCAAAACCAGCAGCGATGACTCTAGTGCTCTAAGGAACTAGACAATAAAATGACAAACGGCACATGAACGGTACCTTGATCAGCACAGCCCCCTTTTCCAAGTCTGTGGTTCGGTGCGCGTGCTTGTTCCATCTGTGAAGGTAAAAATTTGACAGAAGTCTGTCTGGTTGGGTAAGTAAACTGAAAAAACTATTATTTATTCTCCAACCAAAGTTACGAAAACACGTAAGAACCCGACGTTTCGGAACCGGCTTGGTTCCTTCCTCAGGGGGGACTGCGGCGACTTTGCAGCGGCTTCTTGAAGGCACCCTCGCGGCGGTCAATGACCCCACGCATTACCGCGGAGCGTAGCCCATGCGCATACACCGGGGGGAGGGTTCCGAGGGAACGGTTGATGTTTTGAGTGGTTCGCTGAATGTGCCACGACTCCAGTAGTAATCTCCTCCTCCACTTCGTTTCACTTTCAAGGATGGCCGTTCCGTTGAAGTCTATTTTGTGGTCAAGCGTCTCGGCGTGTTCGGCGACGGCGCTGCGCTCTTTGTTGAATTTCCGGACGTCGTTGACGTGTTGTCTAATTCGTTCGGAAGGTTTTTGGTCTCGCCGATGTACGATGAGGGGCACTCGGCGCCGGGCGCCCTGTCCTTTGTTGGTCGTTCTTTCGGACGGGGAAGGAAGTGGCCCAGCGTGCATGAAGGCACGTGCGCGATGCGCACGCCTTCGTTTCTGAAAATCCGGGCCAACGCCTCGCTGGCTCCCTGGACGTATGGGACCGACACGCGTTTTGGAGAGCCGTCCGTCAATGTTGGCTGGGAGTTGCGTAACCTCTTTTGCTCTGCGCGGCGGGCGACGGATCGAATGAAATTTTTCGGATATCCGTTTTTTCTGAGGTCCGCAATTACGCGAGCCTCTTCTTTCCGGCGTTCCGTGTCAGTGGAGCATATCTTTTTGGCTCTCTGAAGTGGTCACAAGGGAGGAAGCTTGTGGGTGGAGGGATGGGAGGAATCATATTGAAGGTATCGGCCGGTGTGCGTCGGCTTCCTCTAAACGGAGAACTCCAAGTCACTGCCCCTTCTTGCCACCTGGACGTCGAGAAAGGGGAGGGTGCGGTCGCGTTCACACTCGACCGTGAACTGCATGTATGGCTGGATGAACGGAATTTAGGTGCTGTCTGAGGTTTTCAATTTCACTGATGTCTTCACGACACAAAAGCAATCATCCATGTAGCGAAGAAAGAGCTTGGGTCGCGGCGAGAAGGAGCCAAGTGCTTTCCCTTGTATATGCTCCATGGTCAGGTTTGCCATTGAGACAGAGATGGAGGCTCCCATTGCGGTTCCACTGTTTTGCCTGAAAATCGTTCCCTTGTAGGAAAAATACGTGCTGGACAGGCAGAATTCCAGTAGGCGGCAGAGTTGGTCAACAGTGAGCGGGGTCCTTTGACTCAAGCTATCGTCACCCTCAAGAGCAGCACGGGCACAGGATACAGCTAAGGGTACCGGTACATTGGTGAACAAAGATACGACGTCGAACGAGGCCAGGCTCTCGTCTTCGTCGATGCTCACCTCTGATGCTAGCTGCATGAAGTGGCTGGAGTCGTGGACATGAGTTGGGGTCTTCCGGGTGAGAGGGGCGATGATTCGGTGTAGGAAATTTGAACGGGCTCGGCATGGAGAGGAAGTGAAGTCGACAATTGGTCGGAGGAGGACGTCAGGCTTGTGAATTTTGGTAGTCCGTAGAAACCCGGTGCGGAGCCGTTGCGGCAGATTAGACTTAGGTAGAGTGTTTTTAGTTGTGGGTGGTGCTTGAAAATTTCGGAGAGTAGCTTGTTTAGCTGCGTCGGAGTTTGCTTCGTTGGATCCTTTTTTAGCTGCGTATATACGCCCCCTATAAAAGAGCCGAAATATTCCGGTCATAATCCCGGCTGTCCAACAGCACCGTTGAGTTGCCCTTGTCGGCGGAAAGGATGACAATGCTTTGATCTTGTCAGAGTTCCCGAAGTGCCCGGCTCTCCTCTGCGGTCAAGTTCTTTTTCCCTTGTGACGGCAATTTCGAAACGATTCCAATCGATTTTAGCCTAATTTCTTCTCTGGCGCTTGGCCTCACACTCTGGACGGCTTCCTCTACAGCTACGACGAGTTTCGATAGACGGGGCGTCGTTGACACGTTATACCCGTGTCCCTTTGGCCAGAACAGAAGTTTCCCGATGAGTGAGTGGGCGGGATGACAAATTGGTGACAAACCTGGGATTTGGGTTGCCTTGGGGCGAACCCCGGTCCAACAGGTGAGAAAGTTTCTTATCCTGCGTGGTCCGATGCCTGTCCGCAGACGACGCCGCCATGGAGTCCGCGAATGCGTCGATCGGAGGCATCAATCCAGGGATGCGGTGCTGAAGTTGACGCTTGGCGAAGAACAGGTCCAATTCCTTTTTCCACAGAGAGGCGTTGATTTCGTGCAGGCGGGCGTTGATCAGCCGTTGTTCTGCTCTCATGACGATTTCCACACCTTAGGGGGTCGAAACAGGCCGTTTCAGGCGTAGGCTTGAGGGACGACTTTCCTATCTTTGCAGGTGCGATTGAAGTCCAGATGAGTTTGTGACCAGTAAGTCTGTGACCAGTAAAGTGAACCATATCAGAATTCGAAATGTACTCAAGCACAGGTGCGCCCACCTTGCGGAAGCAGCAAAGCAGGCCAACCGCGGAGTAAATATAATGAGGGCCACGTGCTCTGAATCGACCCTCATATAGGTACCTGCTGACATGCATGATTGACCAGAGAGCTGTTGAACACCATGGCAAATGGTGTTCAGTAACTTCTGGAATTTTTGCTATTCTGTTACGCCATATCCAAAGAGTCCAAACAGAGTGAACACCACATGCATTAACCTATACCACTATTGTCTAAGGATATTGATGAAATGGTTACGCCGGAACATGTCAGATGTCAGTGTGCGCTGTAGTGATCACGAAGCAGCAATCAATGTTTTCGAATAAGAGTATTATCAACATTGTACCTAGTATGTATGTGTTATTCATCTTGCGATACCATTTGCCATGGTGCCCACCAGATATACGGTAGGGGTGTGCGAATATTCGAAAGTTTCGAATATTCGTCGAACATTACATTCGAAATATTTGTATTCGATTCGAAAATCGTGTATTCGAAAAGATTCGAATATTCGATAACTTCGAATATTCGAAAAACTCGAATATGCGATTCGATTATCATGCATAAAATAACTCGTCTTCCACATTTCTGCTGCGTTCGTATAGCTAAAAACGTTGCCGAGAGGAGCGATACACATCGTAAGTACACGAAGGCACGATACCTGCCTGCGACGAGTGCCCCAATACGTATGATTTATTGCTGGTGCATCTCCGACGTGCAGCGCTGTTGGCGATCATGTAACCGTACATTTTCAATATTATGCGGCCGTAAAGTGCCGCACTACCACTCGTTCACTGTGCGGGACCACTTCTGAAGAAAGACAGTGAGTGACCCATGTGACTGGTGGCGGACTGTAGGCACCTTCAGATACACCAGTCTGGCAAAGCTTTGCCCACTTCTGTTACAAGCGAGCGTGCCTTTTCAGTGGCAGGGGGGGGGGTGTCTTTGTTAGAAGGGAGCGCCTGCTGCCTGATCATGTGGAGCAACTCATATTTCTTCATGATAACATCTAGTCATTACTTTCATTGCGCCGTGACATTTGCTTGTGTTGTGATGTGCATTGTGCTAGCCTGGACATTGTGTTCTGGAGATAGCAGTGTATGTTGTGTTGCCAGTCAGGCTGTTAATGTTTTGTTTTGTTTTTTTCAAATAGCTAGATGTTAAATAAAATATTGTTACTGTGGAGGCATTTTTCCTTTGATATTCGATATTCGATTCGATATTCGAAGGTGGATATTCGTATTCGATTCGTATTCGAAAAATGTGATATTCGCACACCCTTAATATACGGCCAATCATGTCAGCAGGGATAAGTGTCAATCATTTTTTTTTCTTCTTTTTTGTTCCTCGCAAGAATTTCGAACTTTATCACTTCTTTCTTCTTCTTTTGGACCTAGACAAAAGGTATTGCGCCTGACTGGGCTTTCGGTTGCCTGTGCATATATTTACAGTACAGTTCACTAACCTTCTACATCAAACGCAGCCTGTACATCAAATTTATCTATACAGCAAACAATAAAAGCAGTGCTACATTTGTAACACACACAAATGTGATCAGTGAATAAATAACGCTGTCAATATACGAAGTATTAAAGGGACACTAAAGAGCTAAACGATATTTCTCATATTAGTAAAGTACTCTTTCACGATACCAAAAACACCACGCTTGTTGCGAGAAGACGCTTAGTAAGCGAGAAAACGCGCAAAAACAAAATGTGGGTGGCGACGCCACCTTGAAGTTTCCGCACTATTCGCCGTGACGTCACATGTTTTGACGGCGCCTGCTAGGGACTACGTAGTTCCTAATCGGTAAAAATGAGTACATTGTCCTCTGATGGGGCCCATAGACTTAATATGCCAAGTTTGGGGGTAATTATGTAGATCCAATGGCGCCAAAATACGATAAGTACACGAAATTTAAAAATGAAACTTCGAACTTGATTTTATTTTCTATTAATAAACGTATGATGGCGAAATTAACGACATTAGAGTTCTCAGAGCACAATTTACGATGTAAACCGATTGACTGTTTCTGTTTATTGTCCCTTTAAACGCAGTGTACGCAAAATTTCTTCATAGCGAAAAACTGAGCGTTATATTTGTTGCATGCACTGGAAAGAGCACACGCGTGCGCGTCCGTGTTTCCGATTCGAACAACATAGAACGCGCTGTTGTTCTCCAGGTCGCTAGTTCCGGGTAAGGGGCTAATTCTTCCCACGTGCTCATAAAAAAAGGGCAATGTACATACACGTTGCTTCAGGATTTCACAGAAGCCTTGAATGCCGGTGTCGTGCAAGAACCCAACGTCAACAGTGATCTGGCGCACTATACGCGGTATATGGTGATAATCCCTGTCCAAATTTAGCTTGTGCCTGGCAGCCTTCGCAGCGACGCAGCAGGCACTGCTCTTATCACCACCCTACCTGACACGCGGGCAATCCACGTCCGATTCCGGTGGACGCCTTGGGAGCCGCATTCTTCTTCAAATAATCTCCTTGGGCCAAGAGCACATCGGCCAGCTGCCTTCGCTATTAATATGCCCAACGTCGTGACAGGCGTCAGGATGGAATGTCGCTTTAGCATGTTTAGCATCTCATATGTGGTTCGTCGCATTCACGCCTTTCACTTCATATCATGACAGGCCGTCACCTAGCTCTTGTTTGTTTTTGTTTTTTTTTTCTCGAGACAAGTCCACTTCTTGCACGCACTAACCCATTACGCGTTAAGGGAAGACTGATGATGATCAGCTGTGGCTACAACTAGAATACAATGAGCATTGAAACGATGAAGAAAATCGTATTTCTGGCAGGAGGCCGCGGTAATCTCAAACAACAATTGTGTTGCTTCTACCTCACGCAAACAGGCAGACTGAAGTCGCGGCCTTCTCCGAGCAAGTTCCGCGGCACGACGCTAGCCTCATTTTACAATGGGAAAAGGTAGGAACAATGCTGAAAGCAAGAGCTTTGGACCTCAGAACTGTGCAGAGCAAGTTATTGACTCAACATCCGCTCATTGTTAGGATCGTCGGGTATTCATTACCATCAGTGGACACTTATATATCGAAGCATTATACTCCGTGCCTATCGCAACATCGGCCTGTTGTATGCTGATAAAACTTCGGAGCGACTACTCGTCGGAGGCTGATTAACGGACCGCGTAGTACAGAAACTAGTTGAAGCGTAACGAGGCTTATGCGCAACAACGTGGCTCAAACGCCGGTTTGTTTTACCGAGGCGGAAAGGAATAAAATATTAACTTACCGCGGTCCAATGGGTTAGTTCTTTTCATCTAGTAATGGAATGGAAGAATAAGCGTGACATGCTTCCGAGACAGTTACTGCATTTTCCCTCTTTTCGAGCAATCTCCCCCTGTCTCTCTCAGGCACATGTTGATAAAGAGAGCTGTAAGCACCGGGCACGTGCGTCCTTGTGCTGTTCACTATGTCCAGGTCTACTTGAAGATCAGTTAAAAAAAAAAAAGAAGAAGAAGAGCATAAAACATACAATATCAAGCAAAGCTTGCAAATCATGAACTTCCTCGTGGCATATAGACTGTGGCATCCGCAATAGCATCTATGCATAGTAACTGAAAATATAGTACAACAAACAATGCCAAACGTAAGGCGGCGAGCGAATTCCCGAGCAAAGGAAACTGCAATATTGAAAAATACAAACGTGTCGGTGAGCTAACAGCCGAGGCGAAGTATAGCGATATGATGAGGGAAAAACCGGGAGGTCTTTGGCTGTGCTAGAAATTAGTGTAAGATAGAAAGAATAAATAAATAAACTGGTCAGGAAGAAAGAGTCGAGGGACGTTACAAAAGTCAAAAGGGAGAGGTGCGGCAGGAGTGCGATAGTTAAGACAATGTGAGGGCATCCACTGACAAAAACTCGCAGTGCACGTGGGTATATGCAGGCGCATCTGATAGTGCACTTACACGTGGACTACCTCTATAGGAACGTTCTTTTTCTTAATTTGTTTATCAACAAACCTTTTGAAATGCGGTTTGAATTGTCGCACTATTGCTGCGATACTTCAATTATGTTTTTTTTTTTAGATTACACGATTTTTCTGTGAATTTGGCCGTCGATGCATACATCGGTTTCGTTGCATGTGGGAGGGGAGGGGGGTGTGCCGTCGTCGTGGTTGTCCTTGTAAGGCAACACCGTGCACTACGCAAAAGGCTGGGAAAGCGTGAGGGTTAATTGGTGCACGCCGAAGGTACTATGCATTAGAGAGTAATGTCTGCGGTGCAGTGCCCGCTCTTGAAATCGCCTCACGGCCAAGCCCTCGCAGGTGGCTGCACGTACTGCGGCGCCCCTATCAATGTAAACAGCAAGCTTGCACAGAGGTCGATTGCTTAGCGGAACAACGTTACTGTCTCGGCCACCTGCTATGTAGCTTTGGTCACGGGAAGCAATCTATAATTCACCTAGCGATATACCATCGCAGAGCACGCCCATTAGCAAGACGACGCGGATTAGATAGCGCGCACTATGAAGTGGCCCAACGATGTATACCTTGAGGGTCCGTTGCATGCAAGTTGAGTTGTGCGTCGATAATAACTAAGGTAAACGAGGCGCACCACGTTTTTTTGCTTTGTTTGCGAAACCCTGTATACAAAAACACGCGACCTGTACATACGGGCCAACAAAACTCATCAGCGGTATCGCAGAAAATGCAGCAGTGTCCTGCTGATGGGGAATACGTGCTCGTCACGCTCGATATTTCTACGCTCTAATAGTTTTAAAATTAGATCGGTTAACAATATAACAGCCAGGCCACTCTCGGTGTGTGCGTAGCCCGAGATGCTCTGAAGGAGGATGAAAGACAGCTGACCACCGCACTTGGTCTGTGGATAAGTTTTGCCGTTTGCTAGAACTCTGCCTGTCCAGCATCTAAATCTATTTCAATGTAGTTATAAAAGCACGTAGTGGGACTCCCGTGGGTGCTGCAGCTTCAGTCACTGTGTAATATCTGATTAAGAAGTATATTTTAGAATAGAAGCTAGGCACTATTTCGGACAAACCAACCATTATTTTTGTGCTTGACGACTGCTCCCGAGCTGTCGAGCAGTCCCAGGCAGAAAAGCGTCTGTCCCGCCGAAAACTGAACCCACCATAAGGTTCAGATTTCAGCATGAGAATGATATGCCTCCATTCTATCCCAGTAAAAAGAATAAAGTTCGGATTACGTCGCTCTGCCCATCGGAAACACCAGCACAGGACGCTATCTCTATTTTGATTCAAATCACCCTGTCTGCCTAGACTCGTCGTCGCATTCTTTAACAACAGGCCACAAAAAGTGCGCTTTAACAACAGAACCGAGAGGAAGTGAACAAATGTCTTGGGCTTCTTTTGAGAACAAGAAGGGGTCTACAGCCCACGCGACGAGTCCGCCACGCGAAGCTAGAGATTATCGGTCATTCGATCCCACCCAGCCCATATGGATTGGAAGAAGCAAGGCTTTGGAACAGTGGTCCTAACTGGTACAAGAGGAAGCCGAGGGGCTGCTCTGGTACATTAACGCGCAGGCTAATAAGGCTCGAGAAGCACTTTGTTGCAGACTACTTGGTTCATAACAACAAAAACATGCTGCATAAAATATACGTTAGGAGCCTCCACATTCTTTCCCACTGTGTAGCCTCCAGCTACACAGTGGGAACGGGGAAAACTTGACGGGATCAGGGAGCAGATGACACAAGCGGCGGCAAACGACTGTACCGTGTTTTCCGTTTCGCGCGCCACGTTTTCATTTCTGTTGGTTCCAAAAGACGTCTATAATATTAGCAGATGATGATGATGATGATGATGAAAACGTTTATTGAGAAAAAAATTCACAGCATATCCACGGGTGAATGATGAAGATTGGGCGAAGCACCTGAAGCAATCATGGTTACACCGTGAAATCTTCAGTGGTTTCGCCCAGCAGTAATCAAAGCGATAACCCAGTACATCATCAAAGACGTGGCAAACCTGTATATATTTATACAAGAAATTTTATTAATCGTAAGTGGCAGCTAGACGTGGCTTCCGTCCCCCCTTCATTATAACGGCTTTATGGTCGGTGAAGTAATGGATCGGTGATGGATCGTAGTGGGATGTTTGCAAAGACGAAGTAGTGGGCAGTTTGCAAAGGATCGTGATGGGTCGTAGTGGGATGTTTGCAAAGACGAAGGAGTGGGCAGTTTGCAAAGGTGGTTACGCCGGACAACGGAGACGTGACAAGGTTAGACTAAGAGGAGCTTCGCCCCTAAAACATAATAATTGTTTTGGAGATCCTATTTGTAGGGCCCCAGGTCCTGGGCTCCAATGGCCTCAGCTGCCCTTCGTACTTGACTCAGGAGCGCTGTCTGCACTTCTGGGTCCGAGCTGGCGAGCTATTCCTCCCATTGCTCTATAATAGTAGGTGTTAAATGCTTACCTAAGTAATTACCAATACTTCCGGGTTTTCTGTTACACACCCGCGAAATGTGGCAGAGTGTGGGCCTTCCTCCGCACCACGGACACGAGTTTTGGTACTGCGTCAGATGTATCGCATGCAGCTTCAACAGATGTGGATAAACATCAACCTGTATCTTTCTTTCTCAGACCAACAGCCTCTTATCCCGAGAGGGACTTGCGAGAGTTCCGTATTTTGGACGCTCGAAACACTGGTTTTCTAGAATTTCTTTAGCGCTGGCGACGGAAGAGACCATCGCAATGTTGTTGCCCTCTTGTCCGGCATGACCCGGGCACCAGATAGATAGGCGTGGGTTTCAGTAGTCGTACTATCACAGCCCTTCATGCTAGAGTGCGTGCTCCCTGTCGTCAGACCTCCAGCCCCCTCAAGCATGCGCGGCGGCAGACGATGCATGAGCGGGACGGGATGAAAAAGCGCACTTTCTCGCTTTTTCATCCAGCGGCCGGGGCAGAGGGACGAGCTGCTCCGTGCGAGCGAAGCGGCGTGCGCTGCACAGCTGACCTCCCTCAGGCCACGGCCGCTGGCTAAAA
>NC_051176.1:252167681-252265181 GCF_013339695.2 Rhipicephalus sanguineus
TTCTATCTCTTTTTCGCCTCTATTTATTTCTCTCTCTTTCCATTTCGTTTCTCTTCTCCATCGTCGTTTTGAGGCCTAATACCACAAAGGCTATTATACTTTTTACCCTGTTTTACTCCTTTTATGCACTTAATGCTCGTTAAGGGCACAAAAACGACAAGGAAAACGACAGATAAGGATAAGGTCGGTTTGCGAATACGCAATCAGTTTCTTGGTCAGGATTAAATAAAATAAAACGTTTTCCTAGCGAAAATCTGTAAGAAAAAAAAAAAACAAACCCTAGTGTATGTAAAGTAGCGCATATACATATGCAACCTATCATATAAAATAATAATGAGGCCAAAATCTGCGCATATACCAAAACATTAAGAATTAAAGAGTAAGCTTAACCCTTTGCGGTCCGCTGTCGGGCACCGCCCGACAAGGGTGTTCGTGGTTTAAATATCGCGGTTTTCTCACTGCGAGCCGCGCCCAATTTTTTGTATACAGGAAGTGCCCTCTCTTGAGGAATAAGTGAGCTTTGTTTGTTGAGGTTTACTTTTTTTACACTAGGGTGCAGCACTATATTCGGCACGGAGCCTTGAGCGTACAGTACACACTCGCGCGCGGTTCGTTGAGAAGCATGGCCAGGTTTTCACCGCGCGCGATTTATGGTGGTGCTTTTAGCGAAAGCGAGGATGACTTTAGTGAGGAAGAGAATAATGTGCCTCCGCCAGAGAGCGATGACAGTGATTCGACAGAAATGTGACGAAGACTACGACGACAGCGGTGGAGACAACACCTCTGTTGACACACAGGGGAACAGAAACAACCCTGGCCTGCTCCCAGGAGAATGCTTTGAGCGGTACCATACGCGGCCAGAATATCGCTAAAGGAGTTGCCTGCAGAATGCAGGAGCAAAAATTAGTATCCCGCTAGTTTTTCTTCCACAGTTTGTGTTTTTCTTCGTGGTGCCAGAAACTGCCAAAATAGTTTCGAACCGGTAGAGCCGGAAAGTGGCTAAACGTTTTGGACCGCAAAGGGTTAATGTTTACATGAATCTTACCGTATCGGCTCGCATAACACCAGCACCGGAGAATTCGGTTGGCTAATGCTGTCTATCCATACTTATGACAATGAAAGAAAATAATAAACGTGTATTACTATGCATCTGTCCAATTGCACTGAATGCTTTCCACGTGACAGTTCTCCTTAGAAAAATTTGCTGCAAAAACTTTAAAGGTGAGCTCATCGTAGGTCCTAGCGTAATCACTAGTGGTCGTGAACTCGCTGGCGTGGCTTAGCGGCTGTGGCGTTGCGCTTCTAACAACGAGGGTGCAGGTTTGACTCCGGGCCACTGCGACCGTATTTTGACGGTCGCCGTGGCCCGTATTAGATTAAGGGGCACGTTAGAGGAATTTAAGCCGTCAGAATTATTCCGGAATTCCCTACCACGAATTGCCTCGTAACGATATTGTTGGTTCGGTACGTAAAACTCCAGAATTTAACTTAGTGCCGCTCACGTTCCGGAATGTGCTTCAGTGTTCGAACAGTGTCCGCTATCTGATCAGACAAGGGTCACTTCGTCATGGAATCTACATCCGAGAAACTTCCGATACTCGTCGTGTGCGGGCGATAACTTCCTAGCTTTTCTAACCGGGGAGAAACTGTCATCGGCAAAAACGAATAAAAAACGTATGTCAATAGCTCGCCCCTAGCGGGGTCCTGCGGCGCAAATTAAGCATGTTGTTTTAATCGCTTCTTCTGGCAGTGTGGAATGCAGCGCAAGTGGGAATTTCGCAGCGGAAGTAGGGACGCCGAAAACAAAGTAGATATAATTTTATAAACAAGGAAACCATCTTCTGCTCCAACTTCAGCGATACACCACGGTAATTTTCGGCATCGAAGTGACGTTTGGTCATATGACAGTGACGCCAGTGGCTGCGCGTTCTAATTGCCTTGACAAGCCAATTCGCACGTAGCATTCGTGTAATTCCAGCTGGGTCACACTATATAGTGCTCAAAAAATATAAAACACGTTCTTTGTACTTTACCAGTTACAACAGGATTTTTGCTTTTGAGTATCCCATTTTGAAAATAATTGCAACACCACACTAGGTGCGTTGCGCAACGGCCACTATCAGGCGATACTTCCGGTTTATCTCTAAGAGGCCCGCGGTGATTGGAAGCGACCAGTGACGTCACTGACAGAGCGAAATGCGAAAGGGAACGTTTCCTGCTCGTCGTATGTTCCTGCTCTGAAGGCAAATAACTTCAGTCTTCGCGCACTACTTTTTTATAATATTTTCTGCGTTCACCTCGGTTTTCAATGCTGCACACACTCCAGTGCTACGGAAGGAAGCTGAAAAACATTGCAGGTCCGCTTTAAACAGCACCGCCCCGTTGCTTTAAATGGGAAATAAGTAAACGTGAACACGGAGACTAACAAACAAGGAATAGTTAATGTGTTACAGTCCATTAACGCCCGTGAAATGGCTGAAGACTAGCCACATTGAAGACTTTATGGAGGGCACGGCGCCGCTGCAACTGCGTAGCACCATCGGGCATAGTCATGTCTGACATCTTGCTGCATTGGCCAAAATGCCGCAGAACGCCGAGTGCCTACTGCCCGAAGTATCGCCGAAAAATTGTTCGCTTGATCCCCGTTGCCCTATCGATGTCCAAACGGTTGCCGGGCCTGTACGTCCCCACAACACGTCGTCGAAGAATTCAGTGTCGGCTGCCTGCACACACACACACACACACACACACACACACACACACACACACACACACACACACACACACACACACACACACACACACACACACACACACACACACACACACACACACACACACACACACACACACACACACACACACACACACACACACACACACACACACACACACACACACACACACAAAGTGTTTATGAAGTTAAAAAAAAAGATCCCATGTTCAAAAGGATATGTTCGTCTTGAAGAAATTATGAATATGATTGCGTCGACAAAGGATTATGCGCATGTTCCGAAATTCATGAATAAAAAAATCGTTTCGAGCTTTTCTCCTCTTTATACAGAGACTGGGAGATGCTTCTTCGTCCCCATGGGTCCTTTGTAGCAGACCGCCGGGTCATACATATTAATCGCTTCTGAGCGACTCCCTTCCTGTAAGAAGGCGTCAAATGAAGAGCAGTAGGATTGCAATCCTCATCTTACGCTACATGCAAGGGGAAATCTCTAGGCTGTGATTGAACAGAAAGTCATTTCCCGGGGAGGAACTTAAGCCTGCGTGACGAATTCGCGTTCTCAGGAAAATCACGATGTTCTTGAAGTTTTTGAAGTACCATGTGCAGTCTTGGTCAAACGATTCGAAACCCCTTCGCGGATGACTAGATCTCTCGTCGACCGGGAAACTGGCATTGACGTAGCTCTTATCATGTCCCAAAACTTCACAGATTCACGCAGATGCAGCTACTCTAAATCCTTGAGCTTCGTATCCTTATTACGGTGCCAGTTGGGCATTGCAACATGGTCGGATGAGAGATCTTGTCGTGCGGCGAGTAGCTTAGAAACTTCCTACGAAAACTGTATTTACCTGACATCGTGACATTCGTTCTCAGGCCGTCTACTGAAATACAGAGGGCCCTTTAGTAGACTCAATCATTGTCAATTACTATGAAAGTCACTTAGACTATGCCAGTTACTATAAAAGTCAAAATACAATTGAATATACGAACAGCGCAACTGACAAGGACAGAAGATGGTAACAAAACACAGCGCTGACTTTCAGCAATGATTTAATAGCGGAACGAAGTACATATATAGTGAAAAAATGGGCATGCGTAGAAGGGTGCAGTTAGCAGCCACTGCGATACAATGCCAGCAAAACTCTTGTCACTTATTGATTGAGCTGGAAACCAGTACACATCTTAAAAATGATCGAGATACGCAATCTCTTTTTGCAATAGCGCAACTGATGGGGAACTTACACATGTACCGTCAAATTTACTTATGTGATAGGCCTCAATTATCTCACGCGTGGCCTGCGAGTGGTGCTTGCCTATTACCTCGCAACGCTCAAAGAGGGGCACGCAGCCGCAGTCGCGACAGTGAATTCCGAGGTGTCCTTGAACTGCATTGTGCACATTGTTATTATGCTCTCTTAAGCGGTCATTCAAGCACCTTCCAGTTTGCCCTATGTATTTCTTACCGCAGGAAAGCGGAAGAAAATACACGACACCAGTAGCACAAGGAACAAAGCGCAATGGAAACCAGCCTCCTTGGAAACCAGCCGCAAGATAATAATAGCTGCTGAAGAGGACTTACACTCTCCAAAAGCCGGTCCGTCGAACAGTAGCCGTAAGGTAATTATACCCGTTGAACAAGATCCAGATTGGAGCTCCGATTCAGGTTCCCAGGACTCACAAATGGAACTGGAATCTCGAAACATGAAACGGCGTGCGTCGCCTGGAGTGCAAGGTTCTCCAATGAGCCCAAAAGTTAAGAGTAAAAAACACCAGAAGGAAACCGCATCAAAAAGAGATTTCTTGAAAGATAGTATACTGGAGAAGGCAGTGAATACTGCCGGAATTTTGACACAATAGGCGGCCTAAAATTTTTACAGTGGAATTGCCGTTCAATTTTTTCTGCAGCTACTGATTTATTTTACATGTGTAATCATCATTCCCCTGATATTATTCTTTTGCAAGAAACTTGGCTTTCGAAAGAAAAAAGTTTTCATCTTAAAAATTACCGCACATTTCGTTTAGACCGGCCCTCTCGGGGTGGAGGATTAGCAGTATTTATTTCTTCACAAATTGCTCATCGAGTTAAAATTACATGTCGAATAATGAACTTAGAAAGTGAAATTTTAGCTTTAGATATCTCTCTTCCGGGATGTCTTCCGTTTTCGTTAGTCAATGCATATTTTCCTACAGGTGTTCAAAATTCTACTGTTATTGATTCGGTGATATCTTGTTGCAGGAAAGAAATTATATTGGCAGGAGACTTTAGTTCTCATCACATTTCATGGGGTTTCAAAACAGACATGAGTGGCAAGCGTTTGTGGGATTTGGTTTCCAAGAATAATTTATTATGCATTAACAAAATAACACCCACGTTAGTTTGTAATCAGTCCCGTTCTGTGTTAGACCTTACTTTCTGTAGTCCTAGCCTCTCTATTTCTACATGGTCTACATTGAACTCAGGTACAAGTAGCGACCATTTTCCTATAGTGTTTGAGCTTGTATGCCCATTGACTTCAGTAACCTGCCATTCGATTACTCATGTAAATTTTAATACATTTCAAAAACTGCTACGTGCGGCTTTGTCGAAACGGACAGACGAAAATGATGAGAAAAATCCCACGAACTTTAGTGATATTGTCAAAGAATCGTTAAATAAATCTAAGTTCACAGTAAAGGTCTCTAAACGAGATTCTTTAAATCCATGGTGGAACTCAAATTGTTCACGTGATTACAGGCTAAGAAAAGCTGCGTGGCGAAAATTGCTTTACAACCAATGTCCTAGAAATTGGATGGATTACAAATTTGCGGCTGCAGCTTTTAAGAGGACAGTCGCCACTGCGAAGGAGGGTTATGATAGCCAACGTTCAGAGTTTCTTTCGAAGCCTGGCAACAGGAAACCCCTTTTTAAATTCTTTAGATCCAAAAAGGTAATCCCTTCCCCCATAAACATCGAATGGGTAGTTTCAACACCAAATGAATTGGCTAGTTTTCTTGAAAATATTGCTAAGGGACTTGAAAATCGCTTCACGACTGCTTGTTCATACCTCTCACGGTCCCCTGTCAAAAGTGATGACTTTGAAGAGGTCACTGCTTCAGAACTAGCGCAAGTTGTGCAAATCTTACCTAATTCTGCGCCAGGTCCTGATGGCATTACTGCATCGGTAATAAAAATCATACATAAGGTTTCGCCCCAAGATTTACTTGAAATCGTTAACCACTCTGTTAGAAATGCTTGGATCCCACCTGATTGGAGAATTGCGAAAATAATTCCTTTATTAAAAAAGCAAGGCTCTGGATATACTTTAGATAACACCAGGCCTATTTCGCTCACTTCTAATCTGGCAAAACTAATCGAACGAATATTGCACATTCGGATAGATAATTGGTTAAATGAACACATGATCTTGAGCCCATGCCAAATTGGATTCAGGCGGGGTTGTTCCATTTGGTGTGCCCATGTTGACTTAGAAAGCAGGATACAACTAGCCCGTGATCAGAAATACTTTGCCGCTTTAGTTACTCTGGATATTGCAAAAGCTTATGACAGTGTAGAACATGTTAAATTAATAAATTCGCTTACATACGTAGGTCTGCCACATTACTTCGTTGCATGGGTAGACTCCTTTTGGAAAGACAGAAAGTTTTATTGCTCTCAATCTGGTATAACTTCTTTAAATTATAAACAAACTAGAGGTCTTCCCCAAGGATCAGTATTGTCTCCATTACTATTTAATATTTCATTAAGTACCATTCCTATTCAACAGGGCGTACAGGTATATGTATACGCCGACGATATTGCATTTTTTGCTACAGCTGCAGATATACATACATTGTATCAAAACTTACAGATGTATATGAACACTCTTGAAACGTGGTTGGAAGGCATTAATTTGTCCTTGAACATTAGAAAAAGCGCACTTGTAATTTTCCCGCTCAGCGTTCCCGTTCAAATTTCGTTGCTTTATCGCCAAGACGTTATCCCGCAGGTGGAATCGATTAAGTATTTAGGGGTTATTTATACTGAAAAACTTAATTGGGGTCCGCATACCGAAACTATGGCAGCTAAAGGAGCTCGTGCGGTAGGGATGCTTCGTAGGCTCAGCAATAAGCGGACAGGATTACGACGTGATGTGCTTCTTATGATTTATTGCATGTATATTCGCCCGATATTGGAGTTCGGCTGCGTCTTGTTTTCTGGGGCACCTGCCTACAAACTTCGGCCATTAGTTCTTCTAGAACGCGAATCACTACGTTTATGCCTTCGTGAAGTACTTGTGTCGAACAGATCTGTGCACCCAATTAGAATACAATTCGACGACATATTTCCTAAGAAATGCAAAGACTTACCTAATAGATTCATAAAGGCCATTTTGGAAGACCATTTGTCAAACTTAGATACAAACATCGTAATAGCTACTGATGCTTCAGTTTGTGAAGAAAAGGCGGGAGTGGGAATTACATCATTATCTTTGGATTGGTCTTTCTCAATTCGTTTGCCTGATTTTACACCTATTTATCAAGCGGAATTACTTGCAATCATCCTAGCTTTACGTAAATTACCCTTATCTAAACAGAAGTAGTCATTTTAACATACTGTCTGTCTGTTTGTTCTTCATTGACGGCACCTAACATGTCATGTACCTTAGAAGTATTTTATTCTCTTGTCCCAAGACATTTACGTTTTATTCGCTTGGTGTGGGTACCAGGTCACAAAGGTTTAACCCTCAATGAATGTGCGGACGCGCTTGCAGTTGCATCACGCGATGGTCCCATAATTTCTATTTTACCGACGTTGGCCTTTGTCTCTTCGGCGCGATTTGAAAAGTTTGCCACGTCGGTTGACATTGGTAAATCTCCTTTGTCAACATCCGAATTCCTTCACCTTGACTTTTCGTGGAAAAATCGATGGTGCTCCAGCAGAAGGGCAGAAATATCTATCACCAGACTACGATGCCGAGTTCCCCCACTGAACTTTTACCTGCACAGATCTGGTCTGTCTCAGTCACATTTATGCCACCACTGCAACGAGAGTGAATCTTTGCACCACTTCTTTATAGCATGCAGATTGTACAAAAATTAAAGGAAAAGACTGCTAGAGGAACCCCTCCGAAGGATGGGATTAAATTTATCCCTTCCGATGGTTCTTTCCTTTGGGGCAATTGAATTGGGCCACAGCCACAGAGACGTTTTCGAAGCCGTATGCGATTTTCTACGGGAGACAAAGCGAATTGCTTATTAGGTTAATTTCATTTTATTTTTCATTCATACTGGCTTCAATATATATATATATATATATATATATATATATATATATATATATATATATATATATATATATATATATATATAATGTTTTTCTAGCCTTAAATATTAGTGTGAGTTTTTCATTACATATCCTTATTATAAACATATTTGAAATGTAAAACAATTTTATCTCAAAAATAAGGTGCCGCCCGTTTCATGGCCGATCCCCCACAGTGGGTTGCGCCAGGTTGACAAGGTCCAACCAACCAACCAACCAACCAACCAACCAACCAACATGATAGGCGTAACACTTAGAGATCGGAAGACAGCAGAATGTGTTAAGGAACAAACGGGGGTAGCGGATATTCTAGTTGACGTTAAGCGAAAGAAGTGGACCTGCGCACCTCACGTAATGCGTATAGGACAGACGGCCGGCGGTCAGTTAAATCAACGGAATGGATACCATGGGTTAGGAAGCATAACCGAGGATGGCAACCAGTTAGGGGGGGGGGGCACGAAATCAAGAAGTTCAGCAAAAACGGACGCTTTGGCGAGTTGGTTCATATATCTTAAGGAAGGTTAAACAGCGCAAAAAAGACGGAACACACAGGAAGACGCCGGTGCATCTGTGCTTCTTTCTGCGTGTTCCGTCTTTTCCTCACGAAGTTCGCTCAAGAAGTCCGCAGGAATAATATGGAATCAGCTCGCACAAGACAGGGTAAATCGGAGATCACTGCGTGAGGCCTTCCTAATGCATTGGCTAAGCTATATTATTATTATTATTATTATTATTATTATTATTATTATTATTATTATTATTAATATTATTAATATTATTATTATTATTATTATTATTATTATTATTATTATTATTATTATTATTATTATTACTATTATCGTGTTACAATGCGTGGCTTTGTTGCAGGATGGTCAGCCTTTAATCCAATGGATAAAAACATATATATGTGCAGATTAACAAAACACAATGTCGGATCAACCTCGTGAGGCCAAGTTGCGCTGCTTTGAATGGCTGATCAGGGCGGTGCAGACCACTGGCGCTTATACGTGGAGCACACACGGTCAAGTGTGAAAGGAAAAGTGGATAGACAGCTGCATGCGTGCTGACTATCTAGTACGTACATAAGAAAATGGACATGAAAGGAGACTCGCATTATCTCGAAAAAGGGGTCAAGCTGGTATCGTAAGAGGGACGCACTAACAAAAGCCTTATAACAGACAGCACAGGCGTGCAGAATAATTTCAGGAAGAACCACATTCTGCTTCCTCGCTACACCTCGCGTAAACAAAGCTATATCCACCGTATTCCGTTTTTCTAAACGCTGTTTTCTTTGTGTGGTACGCGTGTGCGTGCGCGCTTAGAACAATTTGATACATCTTATCCCTGACTTAGTGACAGATTTGTACTTAATGCGAACGGAAAGTTCTACCTAAAAGTCCCGCTACACCCGCTTCCTTCCCGTCCGGGAAAACTCTTCTTCTCGCAACCTCGAACAGATACAGCGACGGGCCTCGGAAGACGCGACGACATCGCGAATCCCACGTGGGGAATGCGTGCGTGTGTGCGGACATCATCTCGGCGTGTGCGGGGGTGTAGGCGGGTCGCCTTTGATTAGAGAACGCGAGCGTGCGCGTTGAGCCTCGCCCCTTGGTGCCAAGTAAAGGGGGTTCCGTATAGACCCGCTGAATGGATTTGGCCAAATGCGCTGCTCACGGTGCGCAGTGCACAACCAAGTATAAGCGCACACAAATGGAGCGCGAGTCGCGCCACTGTCTCGCGCGATTCTTCCGCCGTCCTCGGGGAAATCAGGTCTTAGGCCGATGAGGCCTCCGGCTGGCGCCGCTGGAGGCGCTGATTCCGAGGGGGCTTTCACGCGCGCCTACGCACGCACGAAATAAGCCCCCCCCGCCCCCTCCGCATTCCTGCGTTACTACTTTATTTTATTTCTGCGTCGCAGTTTCCTCCGCTCCCCACTGCGCTTCTCTGTCGGCACGGGCCAGACGGAGTAACTAAGCTCTTCTTCGGGCATGAAGTTGCGGTGATGGTGAAGAAATAAATGAAGGCGGAAGGAAGGAGTCCATACGCGGCGTGGAGTGAGCAGTACTTGCTTTTGATGCATACAAACAACGTTGTCTTTCTAATGCCACGCTAGATTTAGTGGCAGGGAATCGTATACAGGCTGTGTGAGACGAACATCGCTGTGCTCGTAATAAGACAGTCACCTTTCGCGCGACACTGCGTTGAGGGCTACGCATGTCCCCTTTCTTTGACCCCCTTTTTTTGTAGTACATACTCGCACCCGACGTAGCCTTTTGATTAAGTAATCTGTAGACGTGCCCGTTCGTGTTACTAGCCATATACGGTTCGCGCGTTTTAAATACACTTCCAAGAACGAAACGGTCTTCTCCATTGTTATCATATACTGCCTATATGATGAGACGCCGATCCCGATAATTCAGGTGCACCCAGCTCCAATTATTTTGTTCAAATTTCGGTGAACTTTCCTTCTTATTTCTGCACAAAAGAATTGTTTTTATTTTCAGCGTATGTACTTCAGGAACACTCAATGGCTTTTTTTTTGTGGATAAATTTTAGCCGTTGAAACTATCAGGTTTTATTTTGCGTTGAACATCCGGTCCCCAAAATTCCTTTGCAGTAAAACTAAATTTTGCAGATACTGGCCTTCATTCAGCACTGCTGTTCCATCCAATACGTATCGTTGATTATTAAAAAAATGCTTCTAGCTGACTTCCCTCTGCTCTCGCGGCAGATATGTCCCACTGTATTTGTTTCACAAAACGTACTGCAACCTCAATCTGCCCGCAACGACCTCGTTCTTACTCCAACATATATTTCACATTGTTTTGATCGAGAAGGGAAGCTAGGGGTACCAAGTTTTGTTACATGCAACCATGTGGAGCCAGTAAGTTTGATAGTGCCGAAAGGTGGCAATCATGTGATGTTTAACGCAAACATGCTCTTAGTACTTATTCATGCCACGGACCTCCGGGGACTGGAACTGTTCGTTTCTCCTCTTCTCATAGCTATATATACCGTGTTGCAAGTTGACTAGAGAAGTAAAATGAACTGTGCATCTATGCCCTTTTTAGGTTTTTAAATATTTTCCTCAATGATATGCACTCGTGCCTTCATATTTCTTCACCTAATAATGTATTAATAGGAGTCCATCAAGACCTGTACATATACGTTTCTACATATGTACCTCAGATAGATAGATAGATAGATAGATAGATAGATAGATAGATAGATAGATAGATAGATAGATAGATAGATAGATAGATAGATAGATAGATAGATAGATAGATAGATAGATAGATAGATAGATAGATAGATAGATAGATAGTGTAAGCACATTTAACGTACTTCATCGTTCTCACTTGTACATAGCCATCATCATCACTATTCTTCTTTTTGGTGTTGTGTGCCGTGGCGGACACTGCGGATTAAACGGTTCTGCTGGCGTCACCTGGTCCGGTCGTTCTGCGTCTTTCACAGTGGTGGAGGTTCGTCAAGATCCCGACGTCCTCCTACGTTCGTGTCCTACTTGGAGCTACGATCCGGTCGCCGCTTGCGCCCGGCTACCCCCACAGATACGCAGCCATCGGACCTAACTGCTAGCCCTAACGCAACCACACCGATGCCACCGGCTGCCCCCTCATCATCCACTGTCACAAGCCCTCAACGCGAACCACCCGTGTTCGCGGGTCTTCGTGGTGACGACGTCGACGACTGGCTCGACATCTACAACCGCGTGAGTTCAGTCAATCGGTGGACTGAAGCCGAGAAATTGACTTATGTCCCCTTCTATCTTACCGGTGTCGCGAAAACGTGGTACTTCAATCACGAAACTGACTTCGTCGATTGGTCTACCTTTGCCATTAAACTGCGACAAATCTTCGCATCATCATCGGGCCGTTCCGAGACCGCGAAACAGAAGCTCGCTGCACGTGTTCAACTCGCACACGAGCCATACATTTCGTACATCGAGGATGTCTTGGCCCTCTGCCGTCGCGCAAACAGCGAAATGACGGAAGCCGAGCGCGTTCGCCACATTCTCAAAGGAATAGGCACGATTGCATTCAACGCTTTGGCTGTTCACAATCCCACTACCGTTGAAGACATTACTTCGACATGCCAGCACCTAGACGAGCTGCAGTCCCTTCGTCTTCAACAAGACAACGATCCTCGCCTCACGTCTCACTGTGATTTACGAGCCCTCATCCGCAACATCATCCGCGAAGAACTTCAAGAGCAGGAACAGAGACGATCGACTGCTGCCTCCACTCCATGCCCACCTTTCGACCTACGCAACCTTGTGAAGCAAGAGTTGGCAGCCATGTCGTCGCCGGCAGCCCCTGTCGCTCCACCAGCACGCCCGATACCCACGTACGCTGCTATGGCAGCCATGACGACACCGGCACCATCGATTGCTCAAACAGCGCGTATGATGCCCACATACGCCGACATTGCTGCAATGCCGCCTGCTGCCGTCACATCTGGACCTACTGACCTTGCCTGTAGCCAGTTGGCTTCGGTGGGTGGCCGAGCACCTGCTGCGCCTTCGTACCCCGAATGGCGTTCATCCCGACCCGTCTGTTTTTACTGTGGTATTATCTCGCTACTGCCGTCGCCGCCAGCAGGAGGAACGCCGCGGCTATGCTGAGTTCGAGCGAGACCGAATCCGAAGACCTGATCCTTATAACCCAGACTTCTACCCTTTCACGCAGCACCGGTCTCCGTCTCCTCCAGCGTCCCCGCGTCAACGTCAAGACTCCCGTTCTTCTAGACGACGCTCTCCTTCGCCCTACCGCCGCTCTGCCTCGCCGCTTCGCCCTGTCTCCCGCCTTGTTGACCAAAATTCGGAAAACTAAGGATTGCAGTTTTTGGAGGGAAAACTGAGTCCTGTCGATAGATAGATAGATAGATAGATAGATAGATAGATAGATAGATAGATAGATAGATAGATAGATAGATAGATAGATAGATAGATAGATAGATAGATAGATAGATAGATAGATAGATAGTCATCTTATTTCTACCACATACACCGCTTTTGTAGCAACGATGCCAACCTGGGAAACGTTTCCGTAGTAGTAGTTGGTGTAACCATGACGTATTGTTGGGCTAGTTGGTTCATACTTGCAGTAAAATAGCGCCAGCGAACCCAAGGGACCAGACACGAAGAGGAACGACACCGCGTCTTGCTGTATAGTGGCAAGACGCGGCGCAAGCAAGCGTAGTATCCGTCTGTAGAAGTCCATGCGACGAGTTTGTGTCAGTTCGCCCTTGACCCGCCGTCTAATTTCAGATCAGACCTACGAAAGGTTTTTTATACTGTCACGTGGTCGTGACGTCGTCGAAGGCAGCAGTCAGCACGTCAGAGATGAAACTCTTTATTTGGCCGAACTTGTGGCCGGGAAACTGAAAGACAAACTACAGCAATGCACTGATAGCGGCGAACAGAGCGTCGACCGTCGATCAACAGACAAGCGGTCAAGCGCGTCGGCTTTTATACAGGCGCTATCGAACTTTCCAGCAATATCGCTGGTGGCAGCGTTATCTCTAGACAAAGCTGGAACATTCGCGTGCGGCGCGCAATCATAACAAAACGATCTACTAAAATCACGAAGCTTCTCGAACACTGCTTCGCGGCCAGCGTCGAGCGTTGATAACCATCCTTGCTGGTCAAACCGGAATACAAGAAGTGGGCGTGGCATTGCCCCCCTCTGAAAAAGCATCGTCCCGATGCTTGTGAAAGAACAAAGAAGAGAAAAAAACAAGTGCATAAATAAATTACAATAAGAAAGGAAAAAGTAGAGTCCCCAGGTTCGCTAACGCGCAAAAAACGGCTTAAGGCGCACGACATGGACGACTTCAGGTCGTGCGCGGCGTCGCTGGGAGTTGGTAATGCCGTCCGGGATGACCTCGTAGTCAAGAGCGCCGAGACGTCGAAGAACCTTGTATGGCCCGAAGTATCGCCAAAGGAGTTTTCGCTAAGCCCACGTCGGCGTATCGGCGTCCAGACCCAAACACGGTCGCCGGGCTGGTATTCCACGAAGCGTCGTCGAAGGTTTTAGCGACGGCTGTCGGTGTACTGCTGGGTCTTGATGCGCAGGCGGGCGAGCTGTCGAGCCTCTTCGGCACGTTGCAAGTAAGCGGCGGCGTCGAGGTTTTCTTCGTCGGTGACGTTCGGTAGCATGGCGTCGAGCGTCGTCGCCGGGCTCCTTCCGTAGACCAACTTGTACGGCGTCATCTGCGTTGTTTCTTGGACGGCCGTGTTGTAAGCGAAGGTCACGTACGGAAGGACGGCGTCCCACGTCTTGTGCTCAACGTCGACGTATATATGGCCAGCATGTCGGCGATGGTCTTATTTAGACGCTCGGTGAGGCCATTGGTCTGCTGGTGGTAGGCGGTGGTGCGGCGGTGGCTCGTCTCGCTGTATTCGAAGATCGCCTGAGTTGGGTCCGCAGTAAAGGCGGTACCTCTGTCGGTGATGAGGACCTCTGGGGCGCCATGACGCAAGACGATGTTCTCCACGAAGAACTTGGCTACCTCAGCGGCACTGCCTCTGGGCAAGGCGTTTGTCTCGGCGTAGCGGGTGAGGTAGCCAGTTGCTACGACGATCCACTTGTTGCCGGAAGTCGACGTCGGGAACGGCCCCAGTAGGTCCATCCCGACTTGCTGGAACGGCCGGTGAGGTGGTTCGATTGGCTGCAGAAGTCCCGCTGGCCTAGTCGGCGGTGTCTTCCGTTGCTGGCAATCTCGGCAAGTCTTAACGTAGTAGTGGGCGACGTCGGCAGCAAGGCGTGGCCAGTAGTATTTTTCCTGTATCCTGGCGAGCGTGCGGGAAACACCGAGGTGTCCAGCCGTCGGGTCGTCGTGTAGCGCCTGGAGGACTTCTGGTCGCAATGATGAGGGCACGACAAGAAGGTAGTCGGTTCGAAGTGGCGAGAAGTTCTTCTTTAGGAGAACGCCTTTCCGTAAGAAAAACGACGGCAGCCCTCGCTTGAATACCTTCGGAAAAACGGCGGTCTTGCACTCGAGGTACTCCATAAGGCCCCCCAGTTCCGCGTCGGCTCGTTGCCTTTCGGCGAAGTCGTCGTCGTCGTCTTGCGGCGGCGCGTCGACGGGGGCACGAGACAGGCAGTCGGCGTCAGAGTGTTTTCGTCCGGACTTGTACACGACGGTAATGTCGAATTCTTGAAGCCTCAGACTCCATCGTGCGAGACGACCTGAAGGGCCCTGCAAGTTAGCCAGCCAACATAAGGCGTGATGGTCACTGACAACTTTGAAGGGCCTGCCATAGAGGTAGGGGCGAAACTTTGACGTAGCCCAGAGGATGGCAAGGCATTCCTTTTCTGTTGTGGAATAGTTGGCTTGTGCCTTGGATAGTGACCGGCTAGCATAACTGATAACCCTTTCAAGCCCGTCAGTCTTTTGCACATGGACGGCACCGAGTCCTACGCTGCTTGCATTTCCGTATCGGCGCAATCGTCGAAATGCGCAAGTATGGGTGGCGCCTGCAGGCGTCGTTTAAGTTCTTGAAGGGCTTGCACTTGCGCCGTTTCCCACCTGAATTCCACGTTAGTCTTCGTGAGAAGCGTCAGTGGTTCGGCGATCCGTGAAATGTTTTTGACGAAGCGTCTGTAATAGGCGCATAAGCCGAGAAATCGGCGCACGGCCTTCTTGTCGGTGGGTGGCGTGAAGTCGGCAATGGCAGCTGTTTTCCGCGGGTCTGGGCGCACTCCAGACTTGGTGATCACATGACCCAGAAACAGGAGCTCGTCGTACGCGAATCGGCACTTTTCTGGCTTCAGGGTCAGTCCAGAGGTCTTGATTGCTTAAGTGCTGCCTCAAGCCGCCGGAGATGCTCGTCGAAGGTCGACGAAAACACGACGACGTCGTTCAAATACACAAGGCACGTCTGCCACTTCAATCCGGCCAGTAGGGTGTCCATGACGCGCTGGAACGTCGCAGGTGCCGAGCAAAGACCGAAAGGCATGACCTTGAACTCAAAGAGGCCGTCGGGTTTTATAAAAGCGGTCTTTTCTCGGTCTCTTTCGTCTACTTCGATCTGCCAATAGCCGGTCTTGAGGTCCATCGACGGAAAGTACGTCGCGTTGTGAAGTCGATCCAGGCTGTCATCTATCCGTGAGAGGGGGTACACGTCCTTCTTCGTGATTTTGTTCAGGCGCCGATAATAGGCGAGAGGTACTGGGATCGTTACCCAGCACCTCCACCAGATGTCACGGGCTCGTGACGTCGTCGAAGGCAGCAGTCAGCACGTCAGAGATGAAACTTTATTTGGCCGAACTTGTGGCCGGTAAACTGAAAGACAAACTACAGCAGTGAACTGATAGCGGCGAACAGAGCGTCGACCGTCGATCAACAGACAAGCGGTCAAGCGCGTCGGCTTTTATACAGGCGCTATCGAACTTTCCAGCAATATCGCTGGTGACGGCGTTATCTATCGACAAAGCTGGAACATTCGCGTGCGGCGCGCTATCGTAACAAAACGATCTACTAAAATCGCGAAGCTTCTCGAACACTGCTTCGCGGCCAGCGTAGAGCGTTGATAACCGTCCTTGCTGGTCAAACCCGAATACAAGAAGTGGGCGTGGCAATACTCATGTTCGGCAGGGCGCTACGACCAGAAAAGTCAGGGAGGATTATCAAAGAAAGCTTCGTTGTAATGCTTTAACTTTAACGCTTGTATTAGCTTGACTCCACAAGGTATGTTAGCGAATGAGTTGTAAACGTGAAACCCCGTCAACAATTATTTATTACCCTTTACGTACCGTCTGTTTCATGGGCTGTGATTACCGTAGAAATGGACTAGCTGGTTTGCTGGCTGCATCTTCTTCAGTGAATTTGTCGTCTCGAAAGATTGTTCGATTTTCTGCTCGGCCTATATTGAGGCCAAGTAACGAAGCAAAATGATCGCACCCGTCGGTAGGGGACTGAAAGTCTAATGCTATGTTGGGTAGACCATGCTTGCACCCTGTCAACGTGATCATATTATTCCGGATGTCAACCTACCTCGTATTCCTCGTTTTTACGAGCCAGAAAAAAAAATTAAGGGATAGGACGCAAAGCAGTTGAGCGAATATTGCACGTGTATTCGCATCGAGCAAGTTCCACTGTCTGGCTTTAGAGGTAGCCCTGAAAAATGAACCTGGAACAAACCGTGGGTCTACAAAAAGGACGGAGGCAGCGCAAAGTGGATCGAAACTTCTGGCCAGAAACGATAATCCAGTCCATTTAGCTGGCAGCGCGAGTGGGTGTGTTCGCGAGCAAATGCGCCTGGGCGTCGCACCCATCACCCGGCCCATCCAGCAAACGACTGCCGGCGGTCGCCACCGCACCGCTCACGGCCGTTCGGCCTCCTTTCTTTTCCTTTTTCTCCCGTCCATTTACTGCTCGGTCTTCTACCGTTGCTGCAGAGGTGCGTGTGCGCACACGTGCGTTCGTGTTTGTGTGCGCGTGTTTGTGTGTGCGTACGAGCGCGCGCGCCGATCCACGACGGCATGCCAAGCTCGCTGCTTTTGGGAAAGAACGGCCGCACGGCTCTCTCGTTCCTCCGTGTCTCGGGCGTTTTCGGCGCCGAGCCTGGCTGCTTTTTGGACGCTTTGGCTCAAGGGTGTTTGCATACGGCGTGCGCGGGAAATTGTCAGCCCTTCCTGCTCAATGGCACGCGGAGCGCTCAGCCGCTCGAGCCCAGGCTCGCTGCGTTATACCTACACGTACGACGCGCGCGCCTCGCTGGATCGGCGGGGGAGGAAAAGGCGGCCCGGAAGCCCTTCAGGCGCGGCTGAATCGAGTGCTGCCTGCTGCGAGCGCGCCTCCAAAGTCCGACTCCATTTCACCTCCAGCAATTCTGATATTTTCTTTTTGGTTTTGTTTGTTTTGCTGCCTCCTTCGCTTTTCACGAAAACCCGCTCACTTTTGCAGGCTCACTTGTACCCTCGTACCATAACCCTCTTCACCATCCCTCTCCTCACACGTTGTTATCCCGGCCGATGAAAGCCTCGAGCTTCGAAACGAGCGTTTAACGGCGCCTGTTCGCGACGCGCGCGGGCATGCCTCTCAGTGTGGCGCTCCTGGCGAAAGCTCGCGGCATTCTTGACGGGCCGTATACGCGGCGAAAAAATTTTGAAACCTGCGCCTTTATTGCCCATCGGAGTGGCCATGCATCTCCACGCTCTCCTGCGAGCTTGGTGGCAACGACGCGCCTCTGTCCTCGAGCCATTTTCAGTTTGTTCTGTGATGTTTGCGCGGTATACGCTTATAGAACGCGTTCCCGGATATTTGAAAGACCGCACAGGAATAAACGTCGTGTGTGCGAGCTCGGCATTTCATCTGCAGACCACTTTCTTGCTATCATAGCTGCAACTGAGCCTTTCTTTTGCTGCCTGGGTGGCAGGAAAACCAAGAGCCATCCTTGATGCTGTCAGGTCACGCTATTCCTGATGACCCTTGCGAAACAAGTAGAACGTGAGCTTATGACTGTATTTTGATCTCAATGGAGCTAACAAGACCTATGAGAATGAAGACAGAAGTTAGAATAATACTTTGGAAATGTTGTGTACTTGTACCTATAGTCGGATACAACTTTAGAAGTCAGCAGCATTTCCTCCTCAAAGGCGGATCAACGCAAGCCTGCACTACGGGCGCGCACTCGGAACTGACGTCATGAGTGGGACGGCCGGTGGCTCCGCCTTCGGAGAACATCGGCGCGTGCATGAGCAGGACTATTTCTTTCGTCGCGGAGGCGATCGGCTGCCGCTTCGGTCGTCTGGGCGGGTCCTCTCCTGAATTCTTAAGTTGTATCCGACTATAAACACTTGCAAACATTGTATTTAAGAAAAGTGGCTACGCTACGCTTCCTTCAAAGTGTTTACGGCGTGGTTTTGCAAAACAGGCCCGAACGCTTTACTTAACTGGGCACCAGATTGAGGCAACGTAGAGGATGCCCTGCCCAGATGCAAGAGTCCGTGTGTTATATATACTGGACACCATGCACATATTGGAAATTCGTATATATAAGTGAATGAATGAATGAACAACTTTATTTGTCCCTGGTTAAAGGGAAGAGGGCAATGGGACGGGGAGGGGGGGGGGGGGAGGAACTACTTAAAGTAGGCCTCCTCTCAGTCCACTCTAGGATGGCCTCCTGAATGTCGGGCCTCGAGCTGTGCAAGGCAGCCTCCTCACTAGAAGTTAAGCGTTTCAGGAAAGGGGGAAAAGGGCACTTAGGGCAGCGCCACATGATGTGGTTTAAGTCTGGCCTGAAATTCGGACAGACTAGAGCACCACAAGAAATGACGTCAAGAAGGGCAACACGTTTGCAAACGCTTTAGTGGAGCACGTTAAGTTGTCTCGTTATTCGATTTACTGGTACGGCGCATTCGTATTGGCGACCGATCTAAACCTGTATTCATCGCGTCCTTCAAACTAATGACAACACCCTTGAGAGAATAGACAGCAATCTTCACCTCATCTATGCAAAGTCCCTTCGATATGTAAGAGTACGTAACGGTCGAGTGTCAGCGATGGCCAATTTCCTTCAAGGTTTTGGGTAAAAGGCTCCTGTGTGGACGCCGTAACGGCAATTTCGGCGTTTGTTTGGTCATTGACAAGCTTTATCATTGCTATTCCGTGACTTGCCTGGACAGACAGATTACCTTCAAATCCTTGACTGCACTGTAACGAAATGTATTGTTGTTGTCATGCAGTACTTTGCAGCTTATCATTTAGGGAAAACCTGCACCTTTCAGAACCTACAGCGAGTGTCATCGTCGTCATAAGCCTTGCAAACAAATTGGCTACACGCTCCTGGTGCAACATAACGTCGCCGCGATACAGCAGATATTAGGGGCTTTTAGCTTGTACGTAACTTCTTAACGTTACCGTGTTACCGGAATACCGGACTGCGTTTACCGTGTTACCGGATAGCATGTTTTAGAAAAGTTTTAGCTCCCCGTACGTAAATCTTTACGTACGTACGTATACGTATACCGTTACGTTTGCGCAAACCACTAAATAGTGATAACAACTGCATTTAAACTATATCTAATTTAGATAATATTGAATTACCGCTGCGGCACAATCATAAGAGAGGTTTTTAGCGTGTGCAGTATCACGGCATACACAAATGGTGGTAGGAATACCAGGTTACCGGACGATGGTATCGACATCTTTTGATGCTTCGTGCAACCACATTCATGAACACGTTTGTTTTCGCCTAGTGTATTTTTAGAGAAAGAATGATTAAAAAGGCAACTCATTCGTAATTATGCCGCTGCAAGGCATTTACATTGGAAGTATAATGCCCAATGTTTCTGCAATAACAATTTTGTGCTTTCCTGGTTCATCTTGGCCCCTCTAGTGGCGCCACCTATCCAGCCTGTCGGGGGCTTTAGGCCTCTCAATCGCTCTAGCTTCGGTAATCCGGCTGAAGCAAGGTGATCGCAAATGGCGCTCGCACTTCGGCTTATTTTGACTCAGCGGCTGGAGTCCCTGCAAAGCGGATATCGCGAGAGCCACGAAAGAAGGTGGATTTGCGAGATAGGGCCGTAAACATAAAGCCTATCCGGCATGTAGTTCGCGTTCCGTAAATGTCTACGTTCCGTAAAGGCCCGAGCATGCGCAGATTCCTTCCGGTATCCGCTAACACGCTAACGAAAACAAGTATACGTACAGTACTCACTATTAAAAACGGACGATTTAGGGCTAAGTAACGCACATACTTTCGTTTCCACCATTGTTAATTCGGATGATATCAACGTAATTTCGACACGAACGCGTAGATCAGAGCCAACATTATCGTCAGACACCAGGTTCGTCGCGACATGACGTGTTTATCTCGAGTAATTGCGCATACCATTCGTTATACTGAAAAAGCTGACGTCGCGTTTGAATCCGTGAGTACTGTACAAGCTAAAAGCCCCTATTAACGCGATAGCGTTAAAGAGCTCGTTTCGCAGAAATTCCGGTGTCGGCTTCGGCGATTGTGAGCGAAAAATCATCATCTTGTCCGCTACCGAAAAATCGAGAAAGATGCAAATAAAATAAATAATAAAAAATTCCGCAGATCCCACGCGTTGTGGAAATTGGTTTCATGCGATGTAGTCAGCGAGTACTTCTATGCTGTATTTTATGGCTTTGAGCCAAGCGTTACGAGTTGGATCGACGTGTTTTTTGTAAGTGTAGTAGCTGCGTGAACATCGTCGGCTTACCAGGCCCGTCGACAACACTGATGTTTAAAGAGTAAGTTATGGTGCGACGTAACATCAGCCCTCATGGTTCAGTACATATGTCAGTATTATCGAAACTAAGTGCACTTTATGGTACAATCATGTGAATATCGCACGTAACTTTCGTTAATATATTCCTCCGGAGTCGAGCAGTGCTTCAATATGGCTTGCTGAGTCATAGGAATACATATGTAATGTTTATTAGACTGCTATAAAAGCGAATCGAACACTGGAACCACAGACGTTAATCTTATATGATGCCTGTATCGTAGGAGTACATATGTAGTGTTTACTGCTTTCTTGTAAAATTAAATAGCCAGCACCACAAACACAATTGACGTTCCACGGACATTACGCCCGCACAAGCTGGTTTTACAAACCAGTCTATAGACCTGGCGCGGCTCTTTGGTAGAATACCTGATTGCCACGCAGAATGCTTGAGTTCGATTCGTGCTGGGATCCTAATTCATATTCTTTCCATTCATTGGTTCAACGCTGCCGATGTCGGTTTTTCTTAACGCTCTCGCATTTAAATTACCAATGTCTGTTCTCGCCGTTCCTGGGTAGATATAAATTGTCAATCACCTGTTGCGCATACCCATACACCGCGGCCCGTGGTAAACGTGTGTGTGCCATACGTGTCTGGAGGAAAGGACGTGCGCGACAGGATTTTCACGTTATCCATGTTATGACCCGACAGTCATATTCGTGAAATCCTCTTACCCTATATAGCTCCCATGCCAATTTTGGTCTACACCATGTTAAGGAGGCGATCATATAGATAGATAGATAGATAGATAGATAGATAGATAGATAGATAGATAGATAGATAGATAGATAGATAGATAGATAGATAGATAGATAGATAGATAGATAGATAGTAGATAGATAGATAGATAGATAGATAGATAGATAGATAGATAGATAGATAGATAGATATAGATAGATAGATAGATAGATAGATAGATAGATAGATAGATAGATAGATAGATAGATAGATAGATAGATAGATAGATAGATAGATAGATAGATAGATAGATAGATAGATAGATAGATAGATAGATAGATAGATAGATAGATAGATAGATAGATAGATAGATAGATAGATAGATAGATAGATAGATAGATAGATAGATAGATAGATAGATAGATAGATAGATAGATAGAAGTGCCAAAGGTTCGGTAAGGAAGGCTTCGCATTTGAAATCATCGGTTCGAGTGAGAATCGAACCGAGGCCGTCTCCGTGGCAAGCTAGTGTTCTACCACAGAGCTATGCTATTGCTTGAAACTACTTGGGAAGAAAAAAAACACTATATGAATGCCATGTAGTGGAAGGTGTCTCCTTAACGCGTGTAATATTGCGTGGCAAAAGCGTAGAATCGCGTCAGCCGTCAAAACATGTGAATTGCGCAAAGAGTGGATGTTTTAAAGGCCCACCTATTACAAAGCGCTCAGACATATTTAATGATGAGGATTGTTGGGGTTTAACGCCCCAAAACCCCGATATGATAATGAGGGACGCCGTAGTGGAGTTCTCCGGAAATTTCGACCACCTGGGGTTCTTTAACGTGCACCTAAATCTAAGTTCATAGGCCTCAAGCATTTTCGCCTCCATCGAAAATGCGACCGCCGCGGCCGGGAGTCGATCCCGCGACCTTCAGGTCAGCAATCGAGCACTATATCCACTAGACCACCATGGGGGGTAGGCATACTTAATCATCATCAGCTGCAAAAGCATCGACAAAGTGAGTAGCTGCGTAGGTTCGCGTGTTGCCTTACGGACGCGTAGTGGACCCTTCGCTGATTCTCAAAAGAATTATGGCGTAGTGGGCACTTAACAACTGTACTTACGGTAGGCATTCTAGTATAGTTTGAAACAGCCAGTATTACGCGCCAAGTCGTTCGTTTCCTTACGGCATGGTTGAGGCATGCACCGAGAATTAAAGTAAGGCCAGCAATTGAGAAAGCGATGCGCACGGAGCCCGATTACGCTATCGCGTTCTACTCTTGAAGGCGAAGCTCAAGCGTCCTCCAAATTTTTTTCTCGGTATAAGCAATGGCTCTCTGCAGTTACACGTAGTGTTCGCTTGTTATCCACAGAAGACAGGTGCAAACGTTCACCGGCGTTCAAGCAGACTCATATTGACTTTGTGGGTATGCACTTTCTCATCCAAATCAAGAAACTATTTAACCGCCTTAACTTAAAGCACAACGTGTAACATCATGAGATACGGTGAGCGAAGTCAATTTGCCATTATGCGTCTGAAGAAACCTGCCAGTGAGATTAGTGAGTACCTCAACAAACCTCTCAGTGAGAGGGAGAGTTATAGAGACGAGGAAATGGAAAAGCGGTGAGGACCTGTCAAGGCGTTTGCGGCCTTATGATCATCCTTACACACGTATACACTTTTTGTATATTTGTGACGTACGTACCTTTGCTACTGCCTTTCGCTTTCGTCTATTTCAGAATATTTTTTTTTGTAATGAATCCATTACTAGCCAAATCAGATCCCGATGCGTGATCATAATAGCATTTTTGTTTCCCAATGAAACTATTTCTCATTTTCATTTTCTCCCAATACATACAAACGCTAATGCTTGTGGGCCTCAAAGCTGCTAAAAAACTGCATGAACCAGGCTGCCAAATACTCTTTTGACGTTTAAAAAAACAAAGTTATGATGATAACCTATTTATCTGTTATCCACCAGAGGCATGGTACACTTTAAAACGTGATTCACGACGAGGGAAACTAAATTTGACAAGGCATATCTTCCCAAGATCACAGGTGAGCAGTGTAATTTTACTTTGAAAGCATGTTATTTCAACTGAGACAGTTGGAAAGTTAATCAGAGAAGGTTAATCAATTCGTTGAGAAAACACTGCGATTTCTAGCGCCAAGAAAGGCTCACTTCTTATTTGTGAGGGCGGAACTTGAGCTTCTGTCTCATCGTATCTTTAGAAGCTTCCACAGGCTGCATGGTCTCTATATACGAACGGCGTACAACGTTGTCTATATCTTAAGGTATAAATCTCGAACATTGCGACACGCCCATTAGAGGTTGGTCAACCACACTTTTCTGCGCTGCACCAGTCGGCAAAAAAAAATATAAAAAAAGAGAAAAACAAAACGACGATCAACTGACTGGAAAGAAACAGCGAAGGCATGGATGGGCAAAAAGAAAGTGTTACTGCAATGGGAGAAATATTAGATGCGGAAGTTGGGGAACAGTATTTAATGACTTCTCGTGACAAATGAAGTCCCTCTGCGTTATGCTCTGCGTATATTGAAAATTGCGATCAGAGCTTTGGCAACAATCCGGCCGTTCCGCGTCGACGTCCTTCGTGATCGAAATTATCGGGGCCAATGGTATACTCCCTTATGAGAAAGAGGCGCACGACAAACGAGCAGGCTTCTGTTGCGCGCCAAGATTTAAGACCGCTGATTGAGGGCGCGCCTCGAGAAACTCTTGAGAAAAATCTCGAAAAGGCAAGAAACGCCGGCTTCGAGCAGCCACGGGAAGAGAAATCGATGGCTGATTGCAGTGCTGGGAGAACAAAGCGAGTTGCAACAGCAGGCTCTCTTTTTCGTCTCAAAAAGTACCGCGACGCGCACGTACGTACGTCCTGGACAACTGTCTGGAGTGACCAAGGCTGGCGGCACGGTCAAAGCCCTCGACTTTTTTTTTTTTCTTTGTACGCGCGCCCTAACTGATTTCGGCCAAGTGGAATCTGAAAAACTCGAAAGGCATATACCCTTTCGAAAAGTAAAAAGAAACAAAGAAGGAAGAGGAATAAAGTAGGTAAGAGAGTTTACTGGCGGTGATCTATGGTGTAAGAGCTGGCCGAGACGTTGCGCTTGTCAGAAGCAGTGCTCGGTACGCCGCTATAAGGCATTGAGACACAAAGTAAATGTGGCTGCATTTCTGCTCGCATTTCTGCTTGTTTACACTTACTTCCTAACGTGCAAACAATATACATGTATAGAGTTCGTTTGCCCTCAGGTTTTTTCGATCATCACTGACCTTATTGTTTGAGGGGCAGAGGGACCTCTAAACTATACCTGCGAAAAAAAGTCACCCACTCATAGAGCACTGCACGGGCCGGATTTTACGGCCCGGGCCCGGCCCGGGCCCGCTTTATGAAGCCCGAGCCCAGCCCGGGCCCGTGGTTCCAAGCGCTGGCCCGGCCCGGGCCCGCGCGTACATGACCGAACCGAGCCCGGCCCGGGCCCGTGGTTCTAAGCCCGGGCCCGGGCCGGGCGCACTTGACCGTACCCAGCCCGAGCCCGGCCCGGGCCCGTCGTTCCGCGCCCGGGCCCGGCCTGGGCCCGGGCGTTCATTACTAAACTAATCCAGGGCGCGCTGGTTCATGACCAGGTCCGACCTGGGCCCGCTAAAAGATATTAGTTGTTGATGATTATTAATGATGCCGTGCGCTTTGTAGCGGGCGATCGGACGGAAAATTCGGTGTGTACATACATCGAAATGTTGCTTTGCCCGCGGTGGTAGCTCAGCGGTTAAGCTGTTTCGCTGTTAAGTCCTAGGACACGGGTGCGATTTCCGCGGCCACGGCGGCCGCAAATTGATGGGGGCGAAATGCAAGAACACCCGTCTATATACTTATCTTTAAGTGCACGTTAGAGAACTCGAGGTGGTCGAAATTGATCCGGTGCCACTACGGCGTGCCTCGTAATCATATCGTGGTTTTGGCACGTAATACCAAGGAATATAAATGAAATGTACCGTATGTGTCAACCTCGAATAAGAGACCGAAATCTTTATTCCTCCCATGAGAACAACCGTGATCTGGCCCATTGTTAGTGCTGTTAATATATATATAGGTATATATATATATATATATATATATATATATATATATATATATATATATATATATATATATATATATATATATATATATATATATATATATATATATATATATATATATATACGTGATCTGGCGTGTTTATAAGGAAACCCACCACGATGTACTCGTTACTTTGAGTCTGTTCCCGCAGACGAAACGTTAGTGAAAATATACAGTGCCAATCTATATCTACACTGGTGAAAAAAAAAACAGCACTTCAACTGTTTTTCTATTTTTATTGCTAAGCTTTACTAAGAGCCAGCTTTTTGCAGGTGTCACGTCAGCTTGGCACAGTATACCTTAGACCATGCAATGCATAACGTTCGCGTGTGCTCGAAGGTCCGACTTACGCCTTTTAATGAGTGGGTCCGAGTCCGGCCCGGCCTGCAGCCTCAAGCCCGGGCCCGGCCCAGGCCCGCAGCTTCAAGCCCGGGCCCGGCCCGGGCCCGCACTTTTAAGCCCGAGCCCAGCCCGGGCCCGCCGGAAAACGCTTCGGACGGCCCGGCCCGGCCCGCGGGCCGGGCCGGGCCCGGGCTTTCGGGCCGGCCCGGGCCCGTGCAGTGCTCTAACCACTCACTCTTTCACGCTATAATCTGTCTTTAGGTAGATTCAGAAAGGAGAACCAGCCTGATGCAAGGCACTGGCGTGCCGTTTTGACAGCGTCAGCTCTGGACGAAAAACTCGTCATTCGTAGTCCGCGATTCCCAGCACACTCGCCGTTTGCGGCGCAAATATCGTGGCCGGCAGGCGCTTTACTTGGGACCACATATCAAATGAACGAACATCTATCATTATAAAATCAATGAAATGAGATAAGGGAAAAACGAAAGGTTGTTATATCAGCTCTTTCCGATGCATTTCGGCGCATCTTCGGAGCGGCTACCCCCACGACGGAATGTTGAAAGTAAGATCTCGCGTCTGGAATTCTCCGCATCAGCACTCGGACTCCCTTCCGTGAGCAACTGAACCGCACCCTAATCACGCCATCTTCCGCGCCGATGCCCCGGGCCCTTTGTTCCCGGCCCCGATCGGAATCTCGTACGATGTCGTGCAAGTGGTCGAGCACTGCGGCGGCACGGAGCAACCAACCATCGCTGGGTCTGCGCAACCACTGCGGATTCTCTCGGCTGAGGCGGCCTCTTTTCGCCACGATAGCCTCACGAATGCCCTGGTCAGACGCAACCGTGATTACTTCAAACGACTACCACCCTACTGTAATGTTACGAAGAATAGTGTGACAAACGAAGCACAAAGTCATCAACCCCGAGTCTGCCGAGCCAGCAAAAAAAGAAAAAAGGAAATGAGAAGAAGTTAGCTGTTTCGCCTAAAAGGATGAAGGGGAGACCAGGATATCTCGCGCATTATTACGAACACTGTGACCGAAGTAATTTTGCGCTGACGTTAAGAGTCCCTCCCGAACAGTATGCTTCGTGGCAGCAGGAATTTTGTGCCGCCATCTCCTCTCTCTCGACTTTCACTTTTACTTTCATTCGACTTCTGATCGTACTCTGCGTACACTACGCTTAATACTGGGTCCAAAGTGCGCATATGCGGAAAGGAAGTTCTTCAGCTTGCTTAAAAACGCTAATATGTGTGTTTATAACGTTACTGCGTTTCGCCTGTACTGTAGATACAATCCAGGATATATATATATATATATATATATATATATATATATATATATAATTGAAGAAGCTTTTTCAATGAGCTAAACGTACTTGGGAAGAGAAAAGACACAACTAAGCGGTTATCTTGATTTTATTTGCCAACGGTTTTGACTGGTGGACCGGTCTTCGTCAGGGCTTATGAGGTCATAAGCCCTGACGAATTAATTAATTAATTAATTAATTAATATGTTTGGAGAGGGAATTAGAAAACCGAGGGCTCTTGGGGCTCTAGTTTTGTTGTAGGGCATAATATACTAATTCCTGTGGTTTTACGGGCTAAAACCACGATATGTTTATGGGGCACACCGTAGTTGAGGGCTCCGGCTAAATTGACCATATGGTGTTCTTTAAAGTGCGCTGACATTACACGGGCCTCTATCATTTCCGCTTCCGTCGAAAATGCGTTTAACGGCGCACCCTTATTCAGATACTAAAAACGCTTTGGGTTGGCATTTCGTAAAGACTTGGCATGTGGAACACACTAACTCTGACGCAAGCATTTTATGCTGTACTAAAACTCTCTTATCGTTCCTCACTCACGGCGGTCGCACTTAGACGGGGGCGAAATACAAGGAAGACCCGTGTGCTTAGATTTACTGCAGGTTAAAAAAAAAACGGCCGGTGGCGTAAATCAATCCGGAGTCCCCCACGTACGGCGTGCCTCATAATAATATCGTGATTTTGGCACGTAAAACGACAGCAATTATTATCTCGGTAAACTATGCGCAAAATTTTCAGAGACGCCGTTGCATCATATGACAGGGAAATTACGAGACATACCAATCCACAAATTTTTTCCCATAATTTTTTTTTCTCTTCAGAAAAGGCCTGGTAACTGACTTTCTCGGCTGCCTCGGATTTCCGGTTTACCCGTGATTTCTCGATGCGCTTGCTCTATCGGTCGGGTAGGCGAGGCTGACGCTTAACATTTTCTGCTCACTATGCGAAATCCTGCTTTACCACTTCACAATCGCACTGTTGCTCCCATTTTTCTTGTTTCGTGTCTGCGCCCTGACCGCTGGTATTCAGCTGATATTTTTAGTGGAGAAGCTGTAGTGCGCATTTGCACGCGTACTGGCTGATTGAACTATTGATTCTAGTCATCGAATTAGGCTATAAGAATCAGCTCAACTTGACCATTTTTTGAACTGATAACTAACTATCTTGCACCTCTTTTCTAGCTGTAAAGATCGCTGGTGAGCGCTGTCACGGTAGTGCGAAGCGTAATGTGACTGTACAAGTGTCCAACCACAACAATGCAATAGCGCGACGTGCCTTATCCCGCGAGTAAATCTTGGGAGAATTCGCATAGCCTTTGCCCATTTCGCGTGCGGAGATGATCGAGCTGCCGTAACTTCACTCGTCTGTTTTCAACTCGCAGCTCAAAGCGCGTCTTCTCGAAACTTCTTTTTCTATTTTTAGAGCATCTGCTCCCTCGTTATCTTGCGTTGCGCTTCAAGACACACCTGAGGATCTGCCTGGCGCGCAACCGTCCCGTCGGGCCACGTCCAGGAAACGTGGAAACGCGTCAAGCGACACGGACAGCGAGACAACCGATTTGTACTCGGAGGGCTTCGAGTCATCGGACGATGACTTCAAGGTCGTCATGAGTCGAACGGCAAAAAGAAGACTCCTGCGGACGACATCGTCGGCAAGTGTTTCTACCGTGAAGACTGCAGCACAACGTTGGCCGCACACCATGCTATTCATGCCCGAAGACCCTACGTCCAACTTACGACTCCTCAATAGGCAAGTTCTCTCTGTGCTTCTCGAGGAAACCGCACCGAATCAGATCAAAGACGTGAGGATAAATGCACGGAAGAATGTCCTTGCCGTAGACGTTCTGCACCGTAGTGCGCTGCAAAGCCTGCGGAACATAACGGTAATCGACAAAGTGAAAGTTCGATCAATGACCTCTACAGGTTGTAACGGCACTGTTGGCGTCATTTATGACGTCGATCTTCCCATCCCACCTGATGACCTGCCAATATTAATAAAGCCAACTACAGAAGGCACTCTCATCACGCACATCACAAGACTTGGCAACTCACGTTGCTTGAGGCTTGTGTTTGAGGGAGACAGCCTTCCCTCACACGTCAAAGTAGGCCACGTTCGCCACTCAGTCCGTCCATACGTGCCGAAGCCACTGCAATGCTACAAATGCTTCAAGATAGGACACGTCAGAGGTGTCTGTGGGAACAATGTTGTGTGCCCGCGGTGCGCTGAATCTCATTCAAAAGACGCCTGCGGTGCAACTGTGTTAAGGTGTCCCAACTGCCATGGCGCTCATGAAGCCTCATCCAAAGATTGCCCGCGCTTGAGGAACGAGCACGCGGTACTCAAGCGTATGGTGCGGGACAATTCAACGCACAGAGAGGCGGCCGCTACACTTCGGCGACGACGGCGTCAACACCGAAGAACATCACGAAAAGACTACTCTGCCGGTAGCGAGATGTCATCCTCCATCAAAGCGGCTGCCTTACGAACACCGAACTCCTCGAAGACGGACACTGCGAAATCAAAGGCAGAGACAGCAGTCGCACCTTCCGAAGAGTGGCCCTCGCTTCCACAAGCTCAACCTGCCACGGCGTCACATCGAATCCCACCGCCCTCAACGACCCAACGAACCACTGATGCGACGACTGAAGATCGACAGGTCGTAAACTTGCTGCAGTCGCTGATTAGCGCCATGCGCGTTCTACTGAGTAACATGAAGACCCCGTCTGCGCAGAGCGCACTGCAGGTGCTGGACACCCTGAGTCCGGTGCTTGCAGCTTTAGGGTAAAACCACGGCCCTCGAGGTACCATCGTTTCGAGAGGAAGTCAAGAATGCATCTGTCTTTCAGTGGAACGCCAGAGGTCTTAAGTCGCGCATGTCCGACTTTAGACAGTTTGTATTTACGAACCGATTCCCCATCATTGTGATATGCGAGCCCAATCTGTCTGCTTCCGTCAGATTGTCAGGCTACGAGTGCTTTATGTCATCCACCCACGGACAGTGCAGCAAGGTTGTTGTGTTCATGCGCCGTGACCTGACTTATATTCATCACCCTGTCCCGCCTGACGAAGAGAATCAATATGTTTGTCTTACTGTGAATAAGAATAAGGTCACTGTCACAATTCTTGGAGCTTACGTATCCCCATCAAGCCGCCTAGATTGCGAGCGCTTACGCGGTATTTTGACATCGACTCCACACCCGTGGGTGATCACTGGTGATTTTAATGCCCACCATTTTCTGTGGGGAAGCTCAAAGGTCAACTCTAGAGGAAGAAAGTTGGTGTCATTTGCCTCGGAACACGAACTCAGTGTTTCTAATGATGGAAGCCCTACATATCTACGTGGATCAGCCTACAGCAGCTGCCTGGACCTCACTCTTGTTTCACGCTCGTTCACGAGAAAAGTGCACTGGTTTTCAGATTTGGAAACGCGGGGTAGTGACCACATTCCAACTTATCTGAGGATAGAAGGTTTGACCAGCTCCAAGTCCTCCAGAGCCCTCCAATGCACCGATTGGCCGAAATTCAAGACGATAATGGAAGACTGTTGTAGCGACTGTTGTAGCGACGGCTCATCCTATAACCTAGAGGCCGCGATAAAGGATGCCCTGCAGAACACCACGCATTCGCTTTTGACGAGTTACACGAGTTACACACGCACCGATTTCGACATCGAACTTGAGAAGCTTCGTGCAATGCGCCGTCGCGCGGAACGAAGATATAGACGCACAAAGTGCAAGGATGATTTGAGACTGGCTAGACGCACTCAGAAGAAAATACAGCGTCACATGGATAAACTGGCTTCGCGACGATGGGCATCCTTCTGCGAGTCGTTGGATCCGCGAAAGCCTTTATCGCTTATATGGAGAACTGTCCGTGGTCTTCGCACAACCTTTGGTCAGCGACACCCGTTTAAATCTCTGGCACTTCACTTGCAATGTAACGAGATTGACGTCGCAGAATCCTTCTGTAGAAGGATTGCCGGCGACTCAAATTTCACAGATACAAGGACGGTGGAGCTCGACCACCCATTTCTCTCACGTGATCACCGAATGGAGTGCCCGTTTTCTATGGATGAGCTAGAAGCTTGCACTGGCATTGTGCAGACGTTCTTCGGCGCCAGGACCTGACGGCATTACATATCGTGCTCTTTGTAACCTTGGAGACGAAGCTCGGAAGGCACTCCTGCACCTATACAACGACTCCTGGCAGACTGGTACAGTTCCCCAAGCATGGAAGTCAAGTCGCCTCATTCCGGTTCTCAAAGCTGGCAAGTCGCCGCTGGACATTTCCTCATACCGTCCTATCGCGCTTGCCAGTTGCGTGGGAAAAACAATGGAAAGAATGATTCTAACACGACTGGAATGGTACTTGGAGCACTATGAAATCTATCCAGATGCCATGGCCGGATTCAGGCGCGGCCGATCGGCAAGAGACAACGTTGTTGATCTGGTGACATATGTCGAACACCATAAGGCCTGTAAGAGACTGTGTGCTGCTCTGTTTCTAGACGTCAAGGGGGCTTATGATATTATGTCTCCCATGAAGCCATCCTGAGTGCATTAGAAACAGTAGGTCTTGGTGGCAAGGTATATATGTGGGTGTGCAGCTACTTGCAGAGAAGATCGTTCTACGTGACCACGGAGAATGGCCCGACAACTGAGTATTACAGTAGCCGAGGAGTCCCTCAAGGAGGAGTTCTAAGCCCTACGCTTTTCAATCTAACCCTCATTGGACTGGTCGAAAGCCTACCAAGCACCGTAAAGCTTTCTATCTACGCTGACGACATCTGCATTTGGACTTCAGGTGTGACACGGCTTCAGCTTCGCGCCCGCCTTCAGAAGGCAGCCACAATGACGTCCTGCTACCTTCGTAAACAAGGCCTGGAAGTGTCTTGCGGGAAATGTGCAGTGGTAGCATTCACGAGGAAGCCAATGTCTGCCTATGGTATATCAATTAACGGAGACCTTATATCATTCAGCAGAAGCCACAGGTTCTTGGGAGTCATAATTGACAGAAACCTGTCTTGGACTCCACACGTGAACTACTTGAAGAAGCGGCTGACTGCTATATGTCACATGTTCAGATTCCTTGCAGGAAAAAAATGGGGAGTGCCGATACCATCTATGCTACAACTGTACAGGGTTCTGTTTATTGGATTCCTACGGTACAGTTTGCCTGCAATATCGAACACCGGCAAGACTAACCTGCGCGCGATTCAGAGCATTCAAGTCCAAGCTCTTAAGATATGCCTTGGGTTACCCCGCAGCGCGTCAACGGCTGAAACCATTGCCATCGCGCAAGACTACTCAATCACGACACACATTATCACCGAGACAATGCGTACGTACCTCAGGCATTATGCCAGGACCCCTTCCCACCATCTGGCGAGCCTCGCTGCTGAAAGGCCCCGCACGACATATAGTGCCACTGTCGGCAAACATCGCTCGTCATTTACTGCGGGGCACGCACCTGCGTCAAAGCCAGTGTTCCCTCCGTGGTGCTTGAGCCGCCCACGAGTTCACCTAACGGTTCCGGGAGTGCGGAAGAAGTCAGACCTACCGACACATGCACTGAAACAATTGAGCCTACTCCTACTCTACGAAACTACGGTAACCACGTCCACATCTATACGGATGGCTCGACTACGTCGTCCAGTTCTGGTGGTGCGGTGGTTATACCATCACAAGGGATAACTCTGCGTCGTAAAACTTCACATGCGACGACGTCTACGGCGGCAGAACTCGCAGCTCTGCGCAGCGCACTAGAATTTATTGATACTGAAAGACCAAGTAAATGGGCTGTGTTTTCTGATTCAAAACCGGCGTTACAGTGCCTGCGGTCAGTTCTCCGACGAGGATGCCACGAACAGTTGACGTATGAAACCGTGAAACTTCACCACCACGTAATTCAAAAAGGCCACGATATTGACTTCCAGTGGTTACCTGGCCACTGTGGAATCAGTGGAAATGATTCCGCCGATCACGCTGCTCGCGCATCACATCAGGAAGCAAACATTGTCCCAATTCCGCTTTCGAGGACAGACGCTGCAAGCATAGGTCGGCACTGTAAGATAATACTCACTCACACTCACTCACCCCAATTTTTTCAGCCTTCGCACTCACTCACGTTCATACTCACGCCTACTCACACTCATAGGCACTCACTCACGTTCATACTCACGGCTACTCACACTCATAGGCACTCACTCACGTTCATACTCACACCTACTACACATATAGGCACTCACTCGCGTTCATACTCACGCCCACTCACACTCATAGGCACTCACTCACGTTCATACTCACACCTACTACACATATAGGCACTCACTCGCGTTCATACTCACGCCCACTCACACTCATAGGCACTCACTCACGTTCATACTCACACCTACTACACAATAGGCACTCACTCGCGTTCATACTCACGCCCACTCACACTCATAGGCACTCACTCACGTTCATACTCACGCCCACTCACACTCATAGGCACTCACTCACGTTCATACTCACGCCTACTACACATATAGGCACTCACTCGCGTTCATACTCACGCCCACTCACACTCATAGGCACTCACTCACGTTCATACTCACACCTACTACACATATAGGCACTCACTCGCGTTCATACTCACGCCCACTCACACTCATAGGCACTCACTCACGTTCATACTCACGGCTACTCACACTCATAGGCACTCACTCACGTTCATACTCACGCCCACTCACACTCATAGGCACTCACTCACGTTCATACTCACGCCTACTCACACTCATAGGCACTCACTCACTTTCATACTCACGCCTACTCACACTCATAGGCACTCACTCACGTTCATACTCACACCTACTCACACTCATAAGCATTCACTCACGTTCATACTCACACCTACTCACACTCATAGGCATTCACTCACGTTCATACTCACGCCTACTCACACTCATAGGCACTCACGTTCATACTCACGCCTACTCACACTCAGAGACACTCATTCACATTCATACTCACGCCTACTCACACTCATAGGCACTCACTCACGTTCATATTCACGCCTACTCACACTCATAGGCACTCACTCGCATTCATACTCACACTTACAGGCACTCACTCACGTTCATACTCACGCCTACTCACACTCATAGGCACTCACTCACGTTCATACTCACGCCTACTCACACTCATAGGCACTCACTCACATTCATACTCACACTTACAGGCACTCACTCACGTTCATACTCACGCCCACTCACACTCATAGGCACTCACTCACGTTCATACTCACGCCCACTCACACTCATAGGCACTCACTCACGTTCATACTCACGCCTACTCACACTCATAGGCACTCACTCACTTTCATACTCACGCCTACTCACACTCATAGGCACTCACTCACGTTCATACTCACACCTACTCACACTCATAAGCATTCACTCACGTTCATACTCACACCTACTCACACTCATAGGCATTCACTCACGTTCATACTCACGCCTACTCACACTCATAGGCACTCACGTTCATACTCACGCCTACTCACACTCAGAGACACTCATTCACATTCATACTCACGCCTACTCACACTCATAGGCACTCACTCACGTTCATATTCACGCCTACTCACACTCATAGGCACTCACTCGCATTCATACTCACACTTACAGGCACTCACTCACGTTCATACTCACGCCTACTCACACTCATAGGCACTCACTCACGTTCATACTCACGCCTACTCACACTCATAGGCACTCACTCACATTCATACTCACACTTACAGGCACTCACTCACGTTCATACTCACGCCTACTCACGCTCATAGGCACTCACTCACGTTCATACTCGCGCTTACTTACACTCATAGACACTCATTCAAGTTCATATTCACACTTACAGGCACTCACTCACATTCATACTCACGCCTACTCACAGTCATACGTACTCAATCACGTTCATACTCACACCTACTCCTACTCATAGGCGCTCACTCACATTCATACTCACGCCCACCAACACCCACTGATGGGCATACTCACGCCCATACTCGCGCCCACTCACACCCACTGAAGTTCATACTCACGCTTCCTCACACTCATAGGCACTCACTCACGTTCATGCTCACACGTCACGACCATTGGTACTCACTCGTGTTCATACTAACGCCCGCTCAGACTCATAAGTGTTCACTCACTTTCAGTAACGCCTCTCACACTCATTGGTACTCACTCACGTTCATACTCACGTGCCCTGACTATCATACCTACTCACTCACGTTCACACTCACACGTACACACACTCATAGCACTTACTCACGTTCTTACTCACATCTACTCCTACTCACTCACGTTCACACTCATGCCATCTCACACTCATAGGCACTCACTCACGTTCATACACACGCTTACTTACGCTCATAAGTACTCACGTTCACACTCAAGGGTGCTCACACTTATGGGTACTCGCTCACGTTTATACTCATACCTGCTCATACCCATCGGTACTCACCGACCCATTCACACTGGTAAGTACTGACTCACACCTACTCACACCGGTGCTCACGTTCATACTCACACCTACTCACAGCCATTTGTACTCACGTTCACTCATGTCTACTCACTCCCATGGGTACTCACTCACATTCATACACCTATTACACTCGTATGTTGCCTTCATACTCATGCCTTCTCATATCCCTCGTCACTCACTCATACTCACACTCACGCATTTGAAATGAGTCTACTCATGAATGACCATGCCAAGCTTTCCGCTCTACTCACACTCACATGCGGCCCCTGATGTCCATCCATATTGAAGTACACTCCCGTTCACAGATACTCGCGTTTACACGTCCAATAGCTCCCATCTTCGATCATTACCACTCACACCTAAAGTCCCTAGATTTTTCCTTTGAAAAACCGCGGATGTTAACACTGGTTCAAGGGAAATGTGCTATGTATATGTATTATTATTATTTTTATTTGAACTTTATTCAGACAGACATTGTCTGGGATAAAGGGGCTAAAGGCAGATGCAACTCCCTGACAAAGGCCCCCCTACCCATACATTGCTCAGGGGATGTCATATGGGATGTCGGGACCGCGGAAAATTTGTTCGAATTAACCGAATGCCGAATTATCGAAAGTATCAAGGAAACAATAAACAAGTGTCTATTACATCAATGCATTCGCATTTTCTTGATGACCACTTAAATTCATGGTACATATCTGGCATAAAAGCAATGCAAATGCCGCAAATTTCTTCATTCGCAACTCCGTTCACAATGTGACCGCGGCTCAAGACAGCCGTGTCTTAACGCTAAGCGTGATCTGCCCCCCTCCCTTAATACGTACCGTCACCGCCACCACGCGCACGTGAAGATAACTTCTGCGCCGGAAAAATGATCGACAAATGATCGTTCGTTCATCGTAATGTCGCAACCGAATTTTACACCAGCATGCGCACTGCGGCTGAATCTCTTCACCTTCAACAGCTTCCACTATGTTCGAGTTGCGTGACATTGCGCGTACATTGCCCGGAGTCAAAACGAGGCTACTGAGTGCCGCATCCGCTGTGAACGAAAGTGCGGTCGCTAAATTAAGACACGATCATAGCGACCACGCAGTTCCGAAGGCGCGTGCGCGGCCTGCGCCCACAGTCGAAACGGTATCCGCTGCTAAATACTGCGAAACAGTATCCGCTGCTAAATAAACCTGGCTCGCTAATGCACAATAATGAATGGCTGCTACACAGTTCTGAAGCGACGCGGCGAAAACGAAACTACTGCTTGTCGCAGCTTTGACCCGCAGTCGCCGCTGGTGCTATGGACGCGATCATAGATATATCACCCACGCAGTTCGCGTGCACCGAGCAAAATCGAAGACAAAGCAAGTGGGCCGCAGCCGTCGAAGTCTTTGTCGCCAACAACGCGATTATGGCTAGATCGTGGACGGCGACCACGCCTTTATGAAGGACCCCAGCCATTTGAGTTGTTCGCGAATGCCGTTTTTCCTCCTGTGAGTCGAACTCCGAGTCGAACCTCGGATTGATTGGTGCGCTCCGAGGATCGTCCGAAGTAACCGGGTTGCGGGCAAATATGACCGAATTAACAAGAGTTTGATACCATTAAACAATGCATAAGCTTGCCGCGACCAGAGAACACGTTCGAATTATCCGATTTTCCGAATTAACGAGCAGCGAATAACGACCTTTTAGCGTATAACTTTTCATTTTCGTCGACTGACCAAACAGCAAATTTATGGGGCGCTTATTTGCTAACTCCACCTTCACTGCTTATGCTCGTTAGCTGACTCACGTCAGCTAACGAGCCGCAGTCACGAAAATTTATTCCCGCAAGGGCCAGGACACAATGACGAAGGTAAGAGCAGGGGGCGGGTAGGAATAGTTTGTACAAAATGTCAGGCCATGCATAAACATGTTCCGCCGCTATGTCAGGGACAATTTTCTCCCCCCCCCCCCCTCTCGCCCCTGAAGGTGCGTTGCGCTTGCACGCTGCTCGACCAATATAGCATTGAATGCTTAGGTTTGTTTTGTCGGCGAACACAGGGAAAATCCAGCGCACAATCCCGACGTCAAGGAAGAAGCACACCACCACAGCGCTGATCGGCCTTGTGCCACATTGTGATGTATGTGCGCCACACCAGCGGCCGCGTTAATCCTTGGATTATGCCGCTTTTGAGACATGGCGAGTTGACGCCGCAGTATGGACGTCTGCGTTACGTCATAAAAATGTGTATCTACTGCATTGAATCGGTGTGCTTCATATAATATTATTCGTATTAAGGCGAAAGTCTTATATGCCTCATCGGTATGGACGTCTGCATTACGCCATAAAAATGTGTATCTAGTACATTGAATCTGTGTACTTCATATAAAGTTATTCGTATTAAGGCGAAAGTCTTATATGCCTCATCAAGCGGGAAAAGTGACCTGTAATGCCATGTGACGCTCCCTCCTAGTCCTTTTCCGTCGTCCATGTACAAGCCCAATCAGTAAACACGCACACACACACACACACACACACACACACACACACACACACACCACACACACACACACACACACACGAGATCACGGGAAATACATCATCTCCTCATTATGCGCTCGTGTCGACCACCGCCACGGGACCGGCGAGGCTGCCATCGTCCGAGGCGGAAGAAGAAATGGTCATAGCCCTAGCAATGCTCCATAGTGGCAATGAGGACACACTTGTCGTGAGTGACGCCAAGACGGCGATCCGAAACTTTACCAAGGGATGGGTCTCCGTCGAGGCGGCGCACATGTTGAACGCCAGAGTCGCGGACTTAAGTCCGGCGCGATCACCACCAAATCTCTCAAGTGGTTCCCTGCGCATGTGGGAGAGCTTGGCAACGAACAAAGACCCGACCCCCCGTCGAACCACAACAAGCGCGCCCATCGCGTCGCGAGACTGCTAACCCGCCGCGACGCGGACGAAAGGGCCACCGAGCGAGACATCGTCGATGGCGAGGCACCCAAGGTTGGAGGACATTCTTCTGCGACGATGATAACAGACCCCGAAGCCTTACAGGACTGCAAGGACGTCATGGTCACGTACCACGAGATCTTCAGCCACTACAGGAAAACGCCACCCCACAAGCAGCTAGAGAGGTCTCAGGCGTCTGACCTGAGACGTCTGCAAATTGACACATTCGAATATCCCCGGCATCTGACCAGGCTGTGTCCGTCGCTCCATCCGTCACCCGGCTGTCCGTGGTGCGGGCACGAGACAGCCGACATGGCACACATACTTTGGAAGTGCGAGTGCGGTATTCGCCGCCACTACCCGGACGAGGGAGTATGTACCCCATGGCGACTGGCTGAGCGGTGGCGAGCAGCCCTTCTCAGCCCACATCTAGTGGACCAAATCTGGGCTATCCAGCGAGCCAGGGGTATCGCCGAGGACGTCGCACGATGTTCCCCGGACGACGGCTCCTGGAGGCCTAGCCCGGGTCAGTGATTCCTCGTTGGACTCTAAATAATTTAAAGTTCATTACCTACCTACCTCATTATGCGCAAGGGTCAAAAGGTCATCACAAACTCATAATTTATGAAGGCGAAAGCCTTGTATGTCTGACGCGAAGCACGAAAGGCTGGCTCAAAAAATGTAGTGACCTCTCAAGCGCGAAACTGTGCGCTACCTTCGCCTTTGCGACCTTCGTGTGAAAAAGAAAAAGCAATGCGGCGCTTGTGCGATATAAATTGCAATGTAAAATAGTCGCACCCGATGGCTTTGGTATTCAAGCCGTCTTAGGAGAATGCATCAGGGGCACTGTGAATCTTTTCCCTGGTTTCTAGGATATTCACGGTCCCTCGGTTCCTTCAAAGCCATCGTGCTGTGGTAGCCAAAACTTCTTTATCATATTGTCGCGACGTCAAGACAGAGGCCGTAACGCACAGAATGATCGCGTTTTTTTTCTGCAATTTTTGCTTTTAAGTACATGTGAGAAGTCTGGGATGCGTGAGAAAGTATTATGAAAGAAGTAAACTTACGGAGCAGCCCGACCTCTACGGACTACGAACTGGCACAGATACAGGTTGTCCTGCGGTGTCATTTCCGGCTTTTAGTCTTCGCACTTTGCGGAGTATCAACGTGAAATGTTTTTGCTATAGCCAAAGTAAAATGTAGTGATTAGTGATGCCGAAAACTGCGCTCAATCTGAAGAGAAGAAAGTAAAGTAAACCGGCAAGAGAGAGGCCAAGATGGGTACAGTCAGGATAAAAAAAAAATTAGGATTTTTCCTGACAAATCACACGATGCTTTAGAGCAAGAAGAAAATTTGGACGTGGAATGATGAACAATACCTTAACCACACTGATTTACGAAACAGCAATTTGAAGGTAAATCACGAAGGCAAGCATTAAGTAAATTCTCCAAAACTACAAAAAAAATAATAAAGAAACGACAACGCGTCAGTATTACCAACTCCAGTGATCAAGTAGAATTAGTAGACTGTAGAAACTGGAACACCACTATGTTAGTTGGCGAAATCATTTACTGTTGCTGAGCGCTCACTTATTTTCTCTGATAATAATATCTGGGTAACGCGCCAAAACCACGATATGATTATGAGGCGTGCCGCAGTGGAGGGCTCCGGAAATTTTGACCAGCTGGTGTTCTTTAACGTGCACTGACATGGCACAGTACACGGGCATCTACCACCACGCCTCCATCGAAATACGACCGCCGCGGCCGGGGTCGAACCCGCGACCTTCGGGTCAGCAGCCGAGCACCGTCCGCTACACCACCGCGACGGACTCTTACTTTCTCTAGTATTAGCAAAAAGGTTGCTCGTGGTGGTGTTGCACACGTCACCGGTCCCAGGAAGATTAATAGTCGAAACAATGCTACACTCCAAGAAAAAAAAGGTCAAAAGGGGGTCACGGCAACCGACTCTCTTCCGTAATTCATTTGACCCCTTTTGGAAGGTAGAATCAGAAAATGATATTTAACTTTTCTGCAAGAGTCATTTGTCACTCTTGCAGCGCGTTACGATCGGCTAGCGTGTCGAAGACGCCGCCGTATGCATCATATACATCGCGTGGTCGCGTGGCTGCCTGCCGTTCGGCGCGGTTCACGCAGTTCGCGTACGCTGCCTGGCGCGGCGCCGGGGCTCGCCGTCGCGTCGGCACTGGCTATGCACGAATGAAAGCACTTCTTTTCTGAGAAATCGCTTCAAAATTTGGTTTCAGAATAAGCACGACTTTGCGCCAGCATATTGCGACACCCAAGCACATCCTCCGGCAGTCAGGGGCACGCTGTGAGCGGTTACTGACCGCATGTTTTACAAACGTAACCCATCCTTAAATACTCAGCAAACACATTCGAGTACGAGCACCCGAACGACACGCAGCGCACGCGGACGCCGTCTACGTCGAGATCAGACATGTCATATGCTATAATTGGCGCACATAACTCCTACAATCACGTAAACTCACTTGATTCTGTTATAGCGTCATCGCAGATGTTGGCGAACCACGAAAACAGCAAACAGAAACCAAGGAAAAAAGTGCACGGCGGCGACCGCAACAACGCGCGCCGTCGAAAGTCTCTCGCTTTTTCACCTTACCGGCGAGGCGTGTCAAACTTAAGTGACCAACGCGTACGTGCTGGAAGCATCCTACTATATCTGCACATCAAACTAGCGTATTTAAGCCAAGAAAAACCATAATATATAGTGCGTCTAAGCGTTCTGTAGACGGGCTTTTTTTTTTTTTTTTTTTCACGTTACCACGCGCGGAAGCACGCTGCACACTCAAGGTTGACAGAAATGTTGTTATGAAGTAGACTAAAGCGCATCTCCAAACGACATCTTGCACCTTCAGCAGTGCAGACACAATGTGCGATCAGCAAAAAATGACCCTTGACAATTGTTTGCATCGCTCATTTTATGGGAGCTTGTACAGCAACGCGCATAACGGCATCCCCAACAGCCCCGCGGACGCAGGCTGCTGTTCGAAATGGCTGGCAGATAACTTCCGCAGAGCTGCTGCAGACGCCAGATAAAGCTGTATAATTAGTACTTACGAAAGCAGTACACTCACCGTTAACGGGCGCACGTTGTTCGTGTCCGCGGCTCCATGAATATTCCGCCCTCCTAGCGTGACTTCGAGCACGGAGCCTGGCGTCAACGCCACCGAAGATGCGCATTTTCGATCGAACACAATACTGCACGACAGACAACTGACGCAACCCGCGCAACCGACGCAACGCACAACGCATTCCAAGAGACCGAGCATACTGAGAGAGAAGGCCGAGGCGCGGCGCCAGCCCGGCTGGCTCCATCGGCGAGGGAGGCGAGCCACCGCACCAGAACGGCGCCGAACGGCAAACGCGCGATACGTATGGCGCATACGACGGCGCCTTCATCGCGGAAGCCAATCGAAACGCGCTTTAGGAGAGTCCCGTGACTCCAGCCCAAATGCTCTCTTTCTCTCAACTACCTTCCAAAAGGGATCAAATGGACACCCGAAGAGAGTCACGCGGCCATGACCCTCTTTTGACTCTTCTTTTTCTTAGAGTGTACTCAGTTACTCACACTAATAGTACCCTCATGAGTGCTCACTCACGTTCAAACTCACGTCCACTCACACTCATGAGCACTCACGTTCATACTCACGCCTACTCACCCTCATGAGTGCTCACTGACGTTCACACTCACGTCCACTAACACTCATGAGCACTCACTCACGTTCATACTCATTCCTACTCAATCTCATGAGTACTCACTCACGTCCACTCACACTCATGAACACTCACTCACGTTCATACTCACATCTACTCACACTCATGAGTACTCACTCACGTCCACTCACACTCATGAGCACTCACTCACGTTCATACTCACATCCACTCACACTCATGAGCACTCACTCACGTTCACACTCACGCCTACTCACCCTCATGAGTGCTCACTCACGTTCACACTCACGTCCATTCACACTCATGAGCACTCACTCACGTTCATACTCACGACTACTCACACTCACGAGTGTTCACTCACGTTCACACTCACGTCCACTCACACTCATGAGCGCTCACTCACGTTCACACTCACGACTACTCACATTCATGAGTGCTCACTCACGTTCACACTCACGTCCACTCACACTCATGAGTACTCACTCATACTCACACTCACGTCCACTCGCACTCATGAGTACTCACTCATACTCACACTCACAACGTTCAAATGAGTGTGAGTGAGTGTACTCATGAGTGAGTGTGCCGAGCTATGGCTGCAAGGAAGATTCGACAACTGGCCCGCAGTCTCACACTTACGGAGTGGAACGCACCAAGCATCAGACATACCAGACTACATCAACTGAACCCTTCACTGCAACTCCAACCTCCATCCGGCCTTCATCGACGCGAAGGTTCGCTTCTCTATCGCCTTTGGTTGGAAGTTGCTTTTACGAAGGCATATACAACGTTAATCGGAATGACGGACAGCGCGGCGTGTGATGTTTGCGGCACCGAAGAAGACATCGAACACCTGCTGTGCCACTGCCCTCGTTTTTCCTCGGAGAGACAAGTACTGTCCAACGCACTGCGGCGACTGGATGATCGGCCAATTTCCGTGCAGGTGCTACTACAGCACCGTCCACATCTCTCGGCGGCCCACAAAGCAGTGAAAGCACTCTTGTGTTTTTTGAGAACGACGGGCTTATGCGAACGCCTCTGACTTGTGGTGCAATCCCGCACGCTGTAGTGAATGCACTGCATCTCTTCTCTCTCTCTTTTTTTTTCTCTTTCCTCCTCTCTATTTCTCGTCTTTCTGTTCCCCTTCCCCGACCCCCCAGAGTAGGGTAGCCAACCGGAAGTGTTTCTGGTTAACCTCCCTGCCTTCTCCTTTTTCTGTTTCCTTCCTTCCTTGCGTTGAAGTTTGTCGTAGAGAGCGAAGTGGCGCGCCATCGGAATACCACGTTTTCTAAATTCCCGCGATGGACGACGATGCCAAGTCTCGTCGTTTTCTATGTCGGAAGTAGTCTTTTCGGCGCACTTAATGGCGCACAGCGGAAGCCTCTACTTCGTTGTATGTGGAGTTCTAACCTACTGAATATCACCAAGAGCGTCGGCGTGCAAACTTGCCGGCGACGAGCAATAACGAGAGTGAATAGAAAGCAACAAGCATACAAAACTGGGAGCCTTCGGGTGAGCGGCTGAGGGCTAATCGCGTCGAACATTAAAAACGGCGAATCTGAAAAGGCCACGATGCTTTAAATTGTCAGAGAGAAAAGGGTGCTCCCCGTGGTACTCGTAAACTCGCAGCTATCTCGAGCAGATTACCGTATAGGCCCATAAACGTGAATCACCGCGCTTCTGCGAAAGGAGCTTCCGAAGAAAACGCTTTGTGGCAACTGTCGTCCATGGCACGCGCGGGATTTCCAAGAGCAAAAATAAGCATTTCTCTGTCGTCCCTAAAATATGGAATATGCATCGCCGCGCCGCAAGAACAGCGTCCTACGCCGCCTGGGGGCTAAAAATATAGCGGGCGAAAAGTTGAGCGCCGTTTCCGTTCGAACAAAGTATTTCTCCTTGGACTGCGCTCGATGGAATGCAGGCCGCGAGTAACTCAGTTTCACGCGAGCCCGTCTGAAAGCGCTGACACCGAGAAGGCGTGGAGCGCGCGGGCACCGCAGCGGAACGCGAAGCGTGCGGCGGGCGCGGCGATGCCCTACGACGCGTGATATTAGCCTGCTGAGCGTTATCAGAAATTCTCTATGCATGCGTTCCGCACTTTCTTTGAAGCGCGCGCTCGGGAGTCTGTTAAATGTGAGAGGCTCGCGTTCGCTCGAAGCAGCAGCGAAACCAGCAGCGGTACAAAGGAAATAGCAATGAAAAAAAAATCTATTGAAGAAACGTTACTGTGGCCGAGCAGTCGTAAATATAATGCCAGAAATTGCGTCAGCGAGGCTGGTGTCCGCTGAAGAAAGTGACGAAATAGATGTGTAGCGCCCTTTGTGCCGGCGCATGTGGCTTCTGTAATCACTTCAGGTGTGGCGCCATGCAGCATACGTATATAGTGTATAAAATGACAAAACGCGCCATCATTCTTAATACGAACTCAGTGGACCCTCGTTTTATGGGACTTTAAAACGAGGCGCTTCGCGTGTTCTCCACATTAATGTACCCGTAATGATGACTCTAACTTCACTGGAACACCAAACAGCACTTTCGCGATCGTAAGTCCAGCCTGAAAGTAGCGCAGCTCTTCTGGGCTTTTTGCGTATTATATAGCTCATCTCTTCACCCTTGCCTCCTTTGAAAAAGAAGCCTTGTTACACATCTACTCAAAGGCTTTATTTTTGCCTCCGGCGTTCACAAGAGATTGCGGTGGTGTGCGCAGTCTCTCCCTTTTAGAGATATCAGAGTGGGCACGTATGGCGTCAAGTAGCTCTCATAGTAAAGCAACTAACAGTGTGTTCCATTGCTATTTGTAGCATAAAATCCACATATTTGGGGCTATTCCGGCAGCATGAAATACAGCTGGCAGAACATTAAGCGTAAAAGTGAAGTGTTTCACGGCGTTCAATGCTATAGGAAAATACGTCGAGAAAGAGCGGCACCATTTTCGCAAAATTGTAGTTTCAAACTTGATGAAGTGATTGGGAAATAGCCCATTGCGTGGACGTGTCAGAACGGCTAGCCGCTTTGCCTTGTCCTTGTCTTTCGTATTTGGAACACTGGAAGTATAAATAGCACACCCGACGACATGTCTAAATAACGCATTCGATTTTATGTCATTAGTCCGACTACATATGGCCTCAAATGTTATAAAATGTGAGGCATACGCACCAAACTGTTGAAGTATTGACTTTCTGATACACAGTACGATTCATTGTACCTTATTCCGCAAAAGAACTGGTCCAGTAGAATCTGATGCGAGCAGGTGCGGTGAGCGCATGGCTTTAAACGCATACAACGTCGATTTCATGTGACATAAATAATGCCTAGTTGGTAGTTATCACTTCTCTATGTTGTTTCTCTTCTGTCTCGTTCATTGTTTCCGTGCTCAGAAGTCTGAACAATGGGAAGCCCTCCTGGATCTTTGTAGGAATCAGTGCTTAGCGGAGTAATCCTACCGCTCCGTGCAGACGTAACTCCGCCGCCAATGAAGGCGCCCCTAGCGGCAACAAGCGCAGACTTGACGGGATACTCTCACCCGCTCGCCCTGCTCGCTCAACGGTTCCGCGATGACGGCGCGCGGCCTTCTCGCGGGCTGTTCGTTTTGTGTCGGTTATGCCAAACTCTAAGAATAATTGCTGCGTTGTTGGGTGCAGTAACACCTACAGAAATTCTGCAGGTACGCGATTTTACTGGTTTCCAATCAGAGACCATACGCAATCTGCACGTTTGCCTAGCATGTCAATCACCCTGTGCGCCTTGGAGATACAAAAAAAAAAAAAAAAAAAAAGTGCCGGCCTAAATAATTGCACTAAATGTACATTGCAGGGCAGACTCATTGCCAAGACGAAGTGTCAAAAGGTATTACTTCACACCTTTGTCGCAGTAATTATGCAGAAACGCTCATTTGCCGAAGCATTTCTGTTTAATAACATGCGTGCTGACAGTTCGGCCACTTCCTGATGTGGCACTTCGACATACTGCTTGTATATACTCAGCAGCTTGCCTGAGAGCCTACATAAAAATGAGCATATAATCGGTTTTAAAACAAACAAGCTCAGCGTTTGAGTAGAGGCAGGAAGGAGCGTGAGGTGGGACTGCGATGCCGCGTCGCTGGCCTCTGCCCGGAGCACGTCAGACAAAGTGCACTCAGTGCCGCCGAAAAACCTCAGCAGGTGCTCAACGTCGATGCTCTTTGCCCTAACTGTAGAGGCAGAAGTTCCTCCAGATTATTTGTAATGAAGCTGACAAAAGGAGAGAAGAAAAAAAAAAAAACTCGCTCACTTTTTTTCATTTTTTTTTTTGTGATTGCCACAGTTGAGTGTTTCGGGTAGACGTTTTTAATTAAAGAAAAGCCCCATGATCGCGGTTTGCTTGTCTTCGATGCGCAAGTAATTTCATTCAGGCACAATGGAACTGCCGCGGCGGTTTTATGCTTTCCTGCGACTCCGGCACAGCACTCCCAGTTGGCCGCACGGATGTCCCTGCTTTAAGTGATAAGAAAACATTACATGACCTGTAACTAAGAAAAAGCAAACTTAAGCGACGTACCTCGATTTTCACGGATCTTCCCGGCGCGTTCATTCGCATCTGTGGTGCGCACTTCCCCGTGATTGGCGATCCGCCGAGCAGCGTCTCTTCCACTCTTCCACGAAGCCGTGAACATCCCTCGCCAGCCTCGCTTAGATCGAGAAGCTCTCTGCCCTTATTTAGATTAGCTCCTCGGAAGAAACCATCTATAGCACGTAGCTCTCTGAACCCAAATGTAATAATAACTGACACGCTTTGCAGTGCCATGGCTAGCTAACAGCCGCTGTGACGACCGCTCGGCTGCACTGGTTGAAATCGGCGCAGTGAACGCAATGCAATCGCCGGTGTTGTCTCTTTCAAGCAGCCGCCAAGTCTGCTGCCACGTTAGACAGAGGGTGACAAGCTGTGATCGTTTAGTGAACGAAGCGGCGCGCAGTTTCGCTCAACGAGCCCGTAGCCTCCGTGTCGTCTTCCCTTGCTCATGCATTTTATGCTGCCGCGTTCCCCTGAGGGTGCACGAGGTCTGACGAAAAGAAGCATACTCTCTAACATCAAGGGTCTGTGGCAGCTGCTAACAATTTAACGTCTTTTGAAAATGAACGGAAACGAAAACGCGTCGAGCGAAGCAGCAGAACACGGCGCAGAGGCTTGCTGCCGCTTGCGTCGTCTGCTCCCATATCCCGTCAAGTTTGCTGCCGTGGCCGCTGTGGCGCTGGAGGCCGCGCGCGACTGTGGTGGATCCTAACGTATGCACGGTGCCTTAGCAATCACTTGGCCTTTGTAATGCGTGACGCGTACTGTGATGCGCAATGCAGCGATACGTTATAGGAAGTTCTTCACGAGACCGAAAACTTTCCTGGACCGAAAACTGTAGCATTCGAACGTTCCCTGGTGGCCTCTTGTATTCCGCCGACACATCAATATCCTTACGTTCAGTGAACTGTTTCCCGCGTGGCGACAATCGCAAAGTGTTCACTGATGTCTTTGTGGATTTAACATGCATTCGTCATGCGATGCTCACCGCAATTTGCAATAATACAATACCTCATGCTCATAACAAGACCTCTGCAGACCTCAGCGGTTAAATGTGATCTCAAAAAGTCACTGTTTCACCCCAAAAGACGACGCACTGATAGTGATAGCAATAAATGAAACGGCCATACAAAGGATCGTACTTTTATCGGTCCTGTATTATAAAGAAAACAATAGATTGCTAATGAAATTAAAGAACAAGGTGTCATGCGTGCGCAGGTAAACCCCAACACATCCCCCTCGATGAGCGCGAACAGTTGACGTTTCTCATCGCTGGCGCGACGAACAGTGCAAAGAGAAGCGCTGCGCCTCTCCCTTCCTTTTGCAAATAACGCGAGCTGGAGCATTAGTCGTTTTTTTTAAAATCTCCTATTCCCTTTCCCTGTGTAGGGTAGTAAACCAGTCGCGTCTCTGATTCACACCCATGACTTTCCTCTTCATCGTCTCTCTGTCTCTCTCAAACGTTCCAGGTGCGTAAATCCAGCCTGCTGACCTTTAATGTCTTCAAGCGACAGAGAAGGCACGTGATAAATCGCAAGTCTCTGGGTTTGTTTTGGCCGCCTGAGTGGGCAAAACGCGTGTGTCCTTGCGTGTTGTATCCATTGCAATACGGCCGTCGCCGCCGGGAATCGACCGCGAGACTTCAGACTCGGCAGCATAATGTCATGGTAACAGATCCACGGCTTCCGTGTCGGCTCTGCGCACGTGGCAGAACAGGCAATGAAAAAAAAAAAAAAAAAGAAAAGTATGAGGGTAGCACAGATCATTCTAAAAAACATGCGACAATAGATCGAAGCATCTGCGAGCATATACATCTACAACAGTTAACAACGCACCACTTCGATTATCTCTCGAGCCAAAAAAGAAGGAAGTAGAACACGTGGTGCTAGGGAAAAAAAAAGATAATTCTTATTAACATCAGCTGTTCTCTGCGTATAGCAGTGTGACAAAAAAGAAAAAAAGAAAATGAGTGGCCATTGCTGTCTCGGTTGAGCATAATATTTTATGGTTTAATGTACGTTATCAATGAAGGACGCGCCAGTTCGGGTTGTGGAGAATTTCGGAGAATAACTGCTTATCCTCGACAATGTGCGACATTCAAATCAGTTCAGGGGAAATGAATAAGAATGAGATGGAGACTACCTGCCTGCCTCTGTTTCTACAAATACAGAAAACCGACAAGCAACATGGACGAGTGAATTATGGGATTCTGCCAACATTTTTCCTTTGAATGATCTCCTCCCTGTTTTTTTTTCTTCTTATTGTTCTAACGCCGGCTTCGATTCTGACCCGGCACATAGGACGTGGAATTTACGAGTATAGAGTGTTTCACAGGCTGGCGATCGCACGGTGCTTTTCTAGACTTTCGCAGAGAGATTTTTCATCCAGGTTTCGGGGCCGTGATGCCAGGTGAAACACGAGCCTGGCCTGTGAAATCTATATACCACTCGCACCGTTGTTCACGAATCTTCCGGAATCCAACGAAGAAGTGGAAAGAAAGGAACCACTTGGAAAACGTGCAAGCCGGACCATTTTGTTTTTGACCTAAAGCTCCTTCCAAGCCGCGAAGAAGGCCAGCAATGTATTCTGAGAAATGGTAGAGGGAAAAAGAAGATAAGTCAAAGTTATTATCGCCCGTTTCTGTTGTGTTTGAGTTATGAATAGGGAGGGGTGGTAGTGGGGAGAATGAACACAGCGAAATATATCGAGACGCGAAGACGGAGAGGGGGAAAAGAAAGCCACGTAGCTCTTTTCTCATCCTCTTCGTGCTTCCCGGGAACATGTTGCTTCGTTCCATTGATATAGATGAGCTTCACGTCCTCGATTTACGACAGAGCTCGCGAACAAACGGCTCTTCCCATCTCAGAATCCGAATTTTTTTTTATTTCCTTTCTCCCCTCCCGCTTTTTTTCGCGTGTCTTTCCATCTGCCTCGTCGTCTTATTCCGCCGCAGACAATGAATTGGGAGTGGCCGGAAAGGAAAGTCGCCACGGGGCGCATCAATAAACGGCGCTGCGACGACGCGAGCGCGGCGCCTCCGCGCGCCGCTCTGTGGTGCGGCTCCTGACACCACCACCGGGAGACGACACGCCGCAAATTGCCCCGAGCACCGCTGGCTCGGAGGAGGAAGCCAGGCCGGAGTTTACGCCAGCAGCATGATAGCGGAGTGTAACAGCCAGCAAAGCCGAAGGAAAAAAAAAGAGCATGGCGCGTGACGTATATACGCCTCTCTCCAAGCTGCTGCGGTGTCGGTGTCGTCGAACCACAACGCATAGAAAGCCGCAGGCGTCGCCTTTCGATGGCGCGCGGGGACGGGCGTGTGTGGCATTTCTACAGTACGGCCGACGTTGCGAAGCTACGATCTGCGAGGAAGCTTAATAGAGGAAGAGAGAAAACTCGCTCCAGCGCGCGCGAACGTGCTGCAACACGATGGCACAGGCTAGAGCACTGCACGGGCCCGGGCCGGCCCGAAAGCCCGGGCCCGGCCCGGCCCGCGGGCCGGGCCGGGCCGGGTAAGGGATTGTTGGATCGGGCCCGGGCCGGGCTCGGGCCCGTGATCTTCGGGCTCGGGTCGGGCTCGGGCCTGAGCCAGGCCCGTATTAGGCCCGGGTCTCATCCGGACACCCGACACGTCACGTCGACGGGGATCGCTAAAGAGGCCGCCGGCTGGTTCACTTCGGCGCTCTAATAGACAGTTGTTTTGGAAGCCCTTAGTCCATTTTCAAAGATCGAAGGCGGTCACACGAAGACGACGAGACAGCCATCTTCAGGGAACAGCGAGGACGGTGGCTCGCTCTCTAACGGGTGTGCCTCGCTTTGACAGATCTATGGCACTGCGGTGGCGGTGACTCGGGGAAGAAGGTTGGGACCAGGGCCGTAACTAAGGGGGGGTTGAGGGGGTTCTTGCACCCCCCGAAATTCTTTCATTCTTTAACATTTTTGGTTATAGTCAAATATTTGCATGCCTTCACAGCGACCACGAGTTGCCACAGTTGGCCGTTCTACACACCAACACCCCCCGAAAAAAATTCCCGGGTACGGCCCTGGTTGGGACAAAGAACGTTCTTGTTTTGAACACGAAAACGTTGTGTACGTTGGGTGCAGTTGCCTGCCGAGGAGTCAACACGACAGCTTTAATTTATGTAACGCTGCCCAGCCTGGTGTATTCCTACCAGAAGCAGCTAGAGCACGTTTTTTTAAATGCGAAGCATTTCTTAGCGAACTTCTGCGACTTTGAGCGCATCTATCTATCTATCTATCTATCTATCTATCTATCTATCTATCTATCTATCTATCTATCTATCTATCTATCTATCTATCTATCTATCTATCTATCTATCTATCTATCTATCTATCTATCTATCTATCTATCTATCTATCCATCTATCCATCTATCTATCTATCTATCTATCTATCTATCTATCTATCTATCTATCTATCTATCTATCTATCTATCTATCTATCTATCTATCTATCTATCTATCTATCTATCTATCTATCTATCTATCTATCTATCTATCTATCTAGCCGCCTACGACTTTGTGCTCTCCTGGTCGCTTGGTTAATCGAATGTACACCAAAATTGGTATGGCGTAACATGACTTTACGACGAACATAAATGACAAGTCATAACATGAAAATCATGACACGCATGTCATGTACAGCATGATTTACATGCCACGCTCATGGTGCGCTGGCGGCCGTTTGGCTAGCTTGATATACACCAAAATTGGTATCTTGCGACATGACCGTGTGACGAACATAAATGACACAAGTTAACATGAAAATCATGACAGGCATGTCATGTACAGCATGACTTACGTGCCACGCTCATGGTGCGCTGGCGGCCGTTTCGCTAGCTTGATATACACCAAAATAGGTATCTCGCGACGTGACTGTGTGGCGAACATAAATACCAGGTGGTAACACGAAAATCATGACATGCATGTCATGTAGGGTATGATTTAGATGCCACGCTGCACTCCCGGCCATTTTGTTTACTGGATATATACCTCAATTGGTATGGCATGACAAGAGTGTGTGACGAACATAAATAGCAGGTCACGCATCGTATATATGTAGCAGAATATATGTTTCATTACCATGGCATATACCAGATTATACACGCATGCATGTATGACAATCTCGCGATATATAGCGAACTAGATGTCACGACATGAATGACTTCATAAGCCTCATTGACAAACAAGACGATGTATGCAGCTCTTTGCTGGCTGCTTCGCATTACCTCAATTCCCACACTGCGTAGGATCTGCCGATTTTTTTTTCATTGCATTGTGCAATAGATGAAGTTTGCAGACTTGCTACTTTTACTCAACAGCCCTAGCTCCTATGCAATTGATGTAAAACTTAAACTAAAAATATCTGCCATGTTTTTTTTTTCAGTTTATGGAGGTATATTTTGTAGTCGTTATTCGAAATGCAAAAATAAGATTGCGTGGTTACTGCGTGCGTACATAAAACAGCCAGCTATGACTCCAATTATAGTTTATATTGCCCTGCAATTATTTCGCAAGAGTGTTACGGGCGTAATTAACCGAAAGTATACACAGTACCAGTGAAAGTCGTGACACTGAAAGAAGTTCCCAAAACAATCTCTAGAAAATATCTTGTGTGTGGCAGGTATCTTCACAATAACCGAAGGTTAGACAGTGCCTCCTTTATGCTCAAGGCATAACTAGCTGAAACGGGTCGGGTCGGGCCGGGCCGGGCCGGGCCCAAACCTTTCGGGCCCGGGCCGGGTACGGGCCACATTTAAGAACACCGGGCCGGGCTCGGGCGGGCCGGAGCATGGCGTTTTCGGGCCGGGCCGGGCCCGGGCCGGAAAAATCGGCCCGTGCAGTGCTCTAGCACAGGCAATCACGAGTGAATGCGTTCTTAATGCGCGAAGGAGGCGAATAGCATGCACTGTGACTGGAACGTCACCGCCTCTTCGAGTCCTTTGCGACAAATAAGCAGCGTTGTCTTAACCGCAAATGGTCGAATATGTTTTAGGGATGTCATGCAACATGAGTCGCTAACTCCGTGGAGGTTACACTATTACGTTGGATGCTTGACATCATTCAGTACTATAATGCAAATCGTTCAGAACCCAACGTATGTATTTGGAAAATAGGTAAGCTCTGCCACTTGGATGAAACGCCACTCGCGGAGGGAAAAAAAAAAATCCTGGTACCTTTGCCTACGCATTCTTGCGTGTACAAAGTCAGGTCACAAAATCCAATTGCATGTCTTAATGTCGACTGGACATTGCGAACGGTTCTCAACTGATAGCGTGGATTCTGTGTTTTCACACTAACTGCCCATTTGCTTATTTTTCTTAGCTTTTTCTTTTCTATTCTATCTATTATTACCGACTTTCTTATTTCGGAAATGTAGGGTAGCTGACCTGACAAGTCCTTAGTCAATAAGAACTTGTTGTTGGGCGAGTTGGCGAGTACTTAACATCGTGGTTTAGCGCTAAAAAAGACAGACACATGTGAGAGACAGGACAGGCGCTACTAACAACTGGTTTATTGCAAGGGTTGCAATGGAATAAATACCACACTGGTGCGCAGACGTGACGAACGCGTAACAAGACGACACCACTTATCAGGCTACAGGCATGTGGCATCAAAAAGCCTAATCTCATTTCTATACAAGCAGATAGATGTGTCGCGCACCAGTGTGGTATTTATTCCATTGCAACCCTTGCAATAAACCAGTTGTTAGTAGCGCCTGTCCTGTCTCTCACATGTGTCTGTCTTTTTTAGCGCTAAACCACGATGTTAAGTCCTTAGTCAATGTTCTTGCACATCCCTCTTCATTTTTCCCTTTCTCTGGTTGTTTATATTTCCCTATAGTATGCGCTAAATGATCGTAATGCCAGGTCCCTCAACATTATTTGGATTGATATTTCGGCCAAACTGGTATCGGTCCACCTTCAACAGCACCCCACCTGGTATAGCCACTCTAGTAAGGTGGTCCTCAACTTTCGTTGAAAGTCGAGCTGGCTAACTGCGGTTGAGTCGCCTTGAAAGCCGGTACAGTCGGTGCATTTAACAGCTGTAGAAAGTTAGAAATTGCGCGCGTCATCAATAAGCTAAAGAATTCTGCAGAATTGCAAGTCTTCGCACGCTTGTGAATCGCGTTTCTTATAGAACTCGCTGTCGCTTAAGCTTCGTTAAGTTTCGTGTATGTACATCTTCCTCAACCGCGGTTCCGTTCCTCGATACTTTTATTTTCTGGCCACAGTGGGCGATCACGATGCTGCGGAGAGTGAGGCGCGCTTACGAAAAGCATGAAAATGAACGCCAGTAGGAATGCCCTCGACAAAGGGCACTGGGTGAGTGTTTTCTTGGGGCGCTGGTTCTGCACTATTTCGGCGTGTAGTGGACGAGTGCCTGTCCCGGCTGGCCGTTCCTGAGATCCCCCGACGGCTGCTACAGCAGCCGGAAAAAGTTGCTAACTCGGTTTCAGCACTCTGCCCGCTGGCCCCGGGAAAATTTGGTTTCCTCTCCGGCGTGTCCTCCCGGCGTCCTGGCTGCGCGCTTGGCCGGCCGTCGCGTGGAGCGAGCTGCCTGTCCGCCGCTTCAGCTGCCGCGCGCTGGTGTCTGGTGCATCCCTTGACGGCACGAAAGACTCTTCCCGGCTCGCTTCAGTTGACGTCTCCAGCACCGCCCGGCCCGTTCCTCTCTGTCAGGTCCCACGCGCGCGCGAGATACGACTCGCTACAGTTGCTGCCACCGCCGTTGAGATAAACGCGTTTTCTCGAAGGATAAAACGAATAGAGCAGTCTGAAGCTGGGAATGAAGAAGTCTATTTTGGCTCTGCTCCCCATGACCTTTTTTTGTTGCGATCTTTGCTTTTCTTACCCTCGAGGGAGGTAGCTGCATATTTGTTACTTAGATCGAAGCTTGCTCGAAGCGAACATTTTGGGGGCCTCTGTATCAGCATGTTACTTTCGCATAATAAGGTACGATAAGCGCAAAATTATTTCAGAGTCTGAACACTGAATTCAAAAGCAGACTTGACAGAATGTGTTGCGGGTCTTGTTGGTTCCTTCTGGTTACGTATAAAAAAGTGCGTACTTTTCACGTGACAGTACGATAGACTATGGGCAAGAGCTGGCCCTATGTCTTGCGCTGTTTCATAGCTTACTCAAAAGTAGGCGCAAAGAAACTAAGAAATGACGGATGGTGAGCGCCACAAGACCAGGCGGCAGCGTTTGCAACTGCCATCTATAACAGTTCAGGCGGTAAAATAGGAAATCTAGCAATAGTGAACGGGCTGCCAGTTATTGTTAGTATGGACGTGACTGAAACCGCCGACTTACGCCTTTTGAGTACGCTAACCGGTGCCCACGACGAAATGGGCATGCAGTTACACGCGCTCTTGAAGTGTCGTATGCACAAGCAGACAAACTCACTCTTGAGTTCGCTTACTCAGACTCGCTACTTATAGGCAATGACAGATTTAGTGCACATATTACGGCGACGTCTGCTATTTAAAAATAATGTACTTACGCTGTAGCCTTTCGTAAGAGCGGATTCCACTCAGTTGTGATGCATTGGATATATGCATTAGCGAGAGCGGCTATTCATTAGCAAACAGCACTTGCGCTTGAGAAACCTTGGATTTCAACTATGCCTTTATTAAAAAAAATAATCTTAAAAATTTCTCAGCTGCAGCAAAATTTGGCTTTAGTTAGATGCTGGTTCAACATATTTTTTGATGTTGTAGCTCAAGTTATCAATGCCTAAGAAAAGCTGAAATGACAGTTGTTTCAGTAAAGCAGAGATAACAAACCGGTATTAATAATGATACGTCTTTTAGTACTAGTTCACTGTGAAAAAAAAAGAAAGAAAGGTGAAGAAATACTGAGCTCAACAGCTATATAAAGAAGAAAAAAAGGACAGGAAAAATAACAAAAAGACAGTTAGTGAGAACAGATGTAACACGAACCCGTGCTAACAGTTCACAATTATTTGTGAAATCCAGTTGACTATAGGGAGAGGAATAGGGCTTTTCTGACCTTGTGTATTTAAGAACGTGCAGGCTAAAGTGCGAGGATCTTTTCTTCCGAAAGTGGACTTCCTTCAAGGCGGCGAGCCTCACTAAAATATGAACGCGTACAGCATACGCGACAGACTTTGAAATAACACAATGCTTAGCAACGTCAAACTGTATGAGCCAGGAGGGACGTGGTATTGTGGGGACTCCGGATTAATTTCGATCACCTGGTATTCTTCAACGCGCCCGTCCGTTTGTGTACAAGTACAGGGGGCCTTTTGCATTTCACCTCCTGTCGGTACGCTGCCTTTGCGACCGGTGATCGAACCGCTGTGGAGGTAATGCAGCGGGCCTCGTAGGTAGCGAGCTGTAGCAGGTGGTGTTGGCTGTAGCCGATGAGAAGGGTTTGTAAGCTCACAACTTGAACCGCCGGTGGCCTATCTTGCGCGAGAAAACCCATCGGCAGCACCATCCGCAGCAAGCTCCTTGTCGATCTGTTGCAAGAAGAGGAATCAATATTGCAGCAGAGCGAGCGAAAGCGGGCAAGCAGTAAACTAATGAAAAACTAGACGCGCAGTCTGGGAAAATTCTGCTGCGTATATATTCGCGTCGAAGTTCTTGCGTTAGAGATGTTTTTTAAGAGCATCTGTCAGGGCAGTCGTAACGTTGGACATATTAACGCATGCGGACGGGACAGTGGTAACAAACATATACTTCCTGATTTCTAGGCCCTTGTTTCGTGGGATTACGGTGCGCCCGTTTCCTCGTTTTCGTTCCGACTAAAAGTAAAAAAGAAAAGCGGACACTCTAAGTTCTGACACTACGTACGAAGCGATAAGTTAGAATGTGTTTTTATTTATCTTAGCCAAGAGGTGAATAAAAGAAAGCAGCAAGGAACGCAATTTACGCCGTCACTACTCGACTGATTACATTGCCTGCTGCTGCTACTGAACTTTGGTCTGTGCAAATTTTCGCCGGTCATCGGTACGAGGGAAAATCAATGCGACAACAAGTTTGCATGCAGGAGTCTATGCGAAGTTGTGGCCCACTAATGACTGCGGTGTCTTGATGAACAACCTGCGCTGTCCTCCCTTTTCCTGTAGCGCGCAAATTTCTGCAGTTCATTTGTAACCTGTCGCGGTCATGCTTATGTTTGTATCTATTCCTATGTAGTGCGAATTTATAAGGCCTGTTTACTGGCGGGAACGTGCGGCAAAGCAATGTACTGGGAATTACTGAGAGTCCTTTAGATAAATGAGTCGGCATCCCATGTAGAATTGCGTACATACCCTGGTATGTGAAACATTGTCTAATCGTCATCAGCATCATAAGTTTAATCCTTTAAATATCCCTATCGGGGTATTTCACGAGGAGGGAGCGTAAACGTAAATTAGACGGTCATGAAAAAAAGAAAGGAAACGCGGGGAGAAAGGTGTGGGCGTTTCAAGGCAAACCGATATGAAGGCGATGCAAAGCACGGCACATTAGAAACAGAACTTAGCAGCTATGTTTATTTGTTAAATGTATTGACCGGTGATCCGTCAAGGTTTGCAAGGGAATGGGCGCTTCGCAAACCCATTATAGCTTACAGCGCACTCTCAGAGACACGCGAAGACAAGCGCTGTCATCGTGTGTCTCTTCTTTGTCCGTGTGTCAGAGTGCGCTGTCAGCTATAATGGATATTCACCAACTAGCCCGGTCAAATACTTTGCTACGCTTCGCAAACACCAGACATCATGGTTAGCAGTCTCAGTGCAGGAAGAAAAGGCCGGATCTAATAAATCAGCCATGTAGAAAGGAAATAGTGGTGCTAGTGAACTTCTGCGGGCTTTAAGCTTTGAACATAGAGTAAGCAAGCGTAATGTAAAACCGCTTTCTAGGGCTCATTGGCGAAGAAACAGGCCTGCTGAAGCAGGCTGAAGGTTCTGCTGAAGCAGGCCAAGCACGAGAAACGCGTGGGGAAGGATATGCAGGAAAGGCGGGAGAGAAGCGTAGCGGTGGCTGAGGCGGAAGCTGCAGAGAAGTAGGAAAAGAAAAGGCTGTCGAGATGCCGCGCGAGGGCGCAAGCTGCATCTGCGTGGTAGAGTTACTGTATATGCTACTTTTAGGTAAGGTAGCATATACAGTAACTCTACTGCATGGGGAGGGAGAGGAGAGAGTCTACACTCGTTGGGGAGCATGCCACACGTTAACAGCCTGCGGCATTTTTCATTGTCTAAACATATTCGACGGCCAGGGCACATGCTGAATACATCAAGTAACACTATTACTGTGGTGTGTGTGTGTGTGTCGGGGGAAGGGGGGGTCACTGTTTATACCATAGTCATTACCCGACACCTGGAGGGCTTTGGTTTGTTTTCAAAGCCGATTTGTTCTGAGCCATATAGACGCCCAGTTGTGACTAACAACCTAGATTTATAATTAAGAAATAATTAGAGAATTTTAGCGACCTAAATATTCAAGAGGAGAATTTCACTTTGGGCACTTTTGTTGGGAATTGGGATCTACGAGAAGTGTTATTGCCTCGCGAATCGTCCATATTGTATTAATCAGAGACACTCATTGCATGAACACCCGGTGTGAATGTTTACCCGCCCCGGTTTATTTAAGCGCTGCACATTGACCTCCAAAGTAACATTAGTGCAAGCACCTCTATCACTTAATAAATAACGGCCTAGAACATGCACGTACAATAGCTATACATGTTGCACATATTCTTTTTAAGGTAACCGTGCATGACACTCAACGTTTCCTTTGGGGCTTGTTACATCCGGCCTACCTCAATCCTCGGAGCCACTGCGTATGTGCCAATGCGGGATCAGTTAACTATAATGGTGGCTAACGGCCCGAAAAACACAGACAAAGACGAGAAGTGTACAGCGCTGACTTTTCAAGTCAGCGCTGTGCCGTGTCCACTTCTCGTCTTCGTTTGTGTTTTTCGCGCTGTTAGCCACGATAAATCTGCGCCAACTCGCCCAGTATTGCATCCTACTTAACTATAATGGGTGCGTGCAACTTCGGCAAAGGGGCTATGAAAACATAAAATGCAGGTACGTGCAGTCGCCCGAATCTTTAACTAGCGTGCACGAGAGGCAATTTTTTCTGTGTGTCTTCGCCATATGAATGAATTAAGTTCCAAAAAGGGTGAGGACAAGTGCATGCCCACAAAGCACACGCCCACAAAACAATTTCTTGCACCTTCGTTCCGTCATACGGCGCTGACACACAGAAATGTCGCCGCTGCGCATGCTAGTTAAAGATTTCAGCGGCTGCATATGTGTGCACTGTTACATAAGAATATGTTGCATACAGTATATGTCGTTTTACTCTATGCACGTAGCATCCCACACCACTCTTAGCCCGACAAAGACCGAACATTGCCGACGTCTCCAGTGCATAAAAATTTGCAGTGTAAATGGTGCAAGCCAATGAGCGTTTCTTTCGGTCCTTATGTACAACATCAGTTTCATAACAACGTGCTGCCTCCACAGTGCGCCAACTCGCCCAGACTTGGCACCAACTATTCAGGTAGACTGCAACGCAGAGCCGATAGGAAAGAAAACAGAACTGATTTTTAATCATGGAATATGTAGTAACAGTCCGTGCACATAGTTACATTGAAAATGAGAAGATACAGAAGTGCTTAGGCGCAGGGGACATGAAAAGTTGCATGATAGAGTGACGCAGGACTATATGTAAATGGTGCAAGCCTGGAGAGACCCGCAGGCATAATTCTATAAATATGGGGGCCGCAATATGTGTGGGCCATGTTTTCAGAGCCCAGCGTCATGGGCAACGTTCTGGAAAGTTTTTTTTTCTTCTTTTTTTTATAATACGTTGCGAGAACACAAAACTGAGCATTGCATGGACATCACTGTAAACCTATCGAAAAGCATCTTGCGTGAGGCTGAGCTAACGACTGATACATGTTGAAAACAACGCAGCAACACGAGGACCAAGAAGGATAAAACTGTACGGGAGTTAGGAGGAGCTGGCACGATGATACTGCATGATTTTTCGAGTGCAAGAATGAATGTAGGCCCCAAGATGAAAACGCAAGTCGTATGTCCGATAAATATATCACCTATGCATGCTTCCATTCCAAAAGTATAAGCACCAAATAAAAAGAAAGTTGTGAGGTTTTACGTGCCTAAATCAAGAAATAATCATGGGGTACGCTGTAGTTGGGGGCTCCCGATTAAGTTTGCCATCTAGGATGCTTTAACATGCGTTAAAACAAGGTACATTGCTGTTTCTGCATTTCGCTCCCATCGAGATGCAGCCGCCGTGGCCGGGAATTCGAACCCGTGTCCTCGAGCTTTGCAGCACTACACCTTAGCCGCTAAGCCACCGCGGCGGATACATCCTCAGTCAAGAAAGATTCATCCGCTTGAGGAGAAAAATGTCGTCAGTCTCGGCGATACTGCGAAGCTAGGCCCGTATTCACAAAAAACGTCAAACGCTATAAATTTTGGTAAGAAACTATTTTGGAAACTCCTGATGCTGGACATTCATTAGCAAAGCTGAGCGGCCAATGGCTAAAAGCCATTGGCCGATAAAAAAAGCAATGGCTAAAAGCCGTTATGACAGAAAATTTTTGCGAATTCGACCCATCTTTACAATACTCCCCAACTCCTCCTGTCGAATTTGTCCGCGTAAATTAATTCCATCCATCCATCCATCCATCCATCCATCCATCCATCCATCCATCCATCCATCCATCCATCCGTCCGTCCGTCCGTCCGTCCGTCCGTCCGTCCGTCCGTCCGTCCGTCCGTCCGTCCGTCCGTCTGTCTGTCTGTCTGTCCGTCTGTCTGTCTGTCTGTCTGTCTGTCTGTCTGTCTGTCTGTCTGTCTGTCCGTCTGTCTGTCTGTCTGTCCGTCCGTCCGTCCGTCCGTCCGTCCGTCCGTCCGTCCGTCCGTCCGTCCGTCTGTCTGTCTGTCTGTCTGTCTGTCCGTCTGTCCGTCTGTCTGTCTGTCTGTCTGTCTGTCTGTCTGTCTGTCTGTCTGTCTGTCTGTCTGTCTGTCTGTCTGTCTGTCTGTCTGTCTGTCTGTCTGTCTGTCTGTCTGTCTGTCTGTCTGTCTGTCTGTCTGTCTGTCTGTCTGTCTGTCTGTCTGTCTGTCTGTCTGTCTGTCTGTCTGTCCGTCTGTCTGTCTGTCTGTCTGTCTGTCTGTCTGTCTGTCTGTCTGTCTGTCTGTCTGAGGTACATATGTAGAAACGTATATGTGCAGGTCTTGATGGACTCCTGTTAATACATTATTAGGTGAAGAAATATTAAGGCACGAGTGCATATCATTGAAGAAAATACTTAAAAACCTAAAAAGGGCATAGATGCACAGTTCATGTTACTCCTCTAGTCAACTTGCAGCACACTATATATAGCTATGAGAAGAGGAGAAACGAACAGTTCCAGTCCCGGGAGGTTCGTGGCATGAATAAGTACTGAGAGCATGTTTGCGTTAAACATCACATGATTGCCACCTTTAGGCACTATCAAACTTAGTGGCTCAACATGGTTGCATGTAACAAAACTTGGTACCCCTAGCTTTTCTTCTCGATCAAAAAAATGTGAAATATATGTTGGAGTAAGAACGAGGTCGTTGCGCAGATTGAGGTTGCAGTACGTTTTGTGAAACAAATACAGTGGGGCAAATACAGTGGGGCATAGAATAGATTTTAGAAATATTAACGCTGTAGCTTTAAGGATCCCGTGTCGCAGAATATCCGGTGTCGTGGTCGGTGAGCGAGAAATCCCGATCGACGCAAAGAATAAAAACAACAGTTCGAGCCGGAATCGAACCCAGGCATTCTGCGTGACAGTCAAATATTCTGCCACAGAGCCATGCCACTGCTTCGAACTGCTTAGAAAAAAAGACCCTGTAAAAGCGTCATGTCGGGGCAACGCCATACTGGTGGTAGGGTTCGCTAACGCCTTTTAAACAATACAATAAAGATTGACTACGCAAGGTATAGTCAAGCATTGCTGGTATACGCCGACGACCGCTACTTATGATATGTACATCATCACACCATAGCGTGCACTTCGTCGCAATAAAAAAAGGCATCTCTGCTCTAACGTGAGTGCCGACGTTATGTCGGACCATAAGCTACCCTTTACACTCAAGTGTATTCGACGTGCCTGGCACGCCCTCGATATGCGCACAACTACTAAATTTACACAAAAGCGTCGATAGACATCGTAAAGCTTGATTCCGAGCGAAAAATCCTACTCGGTGAGTGCTTCGCATGCAATCGATTCTCTCAATGCGTTGAGATCTGCGGGGATTTTTTCATTTTAAACTCAATTTGTATGTAACAACCGAAAGCGTGGCAAGCGTAGGTGATACCTCATCGCATAAAGAAAGAAAAAACAGTGAAAAGTGCGGCAATGCACAATGTTCAAGGAGACAAGCCCTGCCAAGCTTGTATATTCAAGACGTGAAAATGATTGCTGGGATATATATTTGCACCTGTCCGCTTCACACGCGGTTGTTATCCTCAATTTCTATAACATTATTTTCTCCGCGCGGTATGATGCGATTGAAAACTGCGGAATGATTTCACACTCCCAGCGAACGAGCCCTGTAAACATAAAAGGTAATTTACAATGACTGTTATTACGGGCACAAACGTTCCTACAGGTGAACCAGACTAACGTTACGAAAGGCAATTTCTCCGCGGTTTGCGCTGTAGAAGATGCACCTGATCCTAGGGCTTTGCCAGTGCTTTTCCTCGCACATCTTTCTTTTAAATTCGATGCATGATTTGAACATGTGTCAATATTTGGTGATGTCTTACCTTTCCATAAACACCATAAAAATAGTGTATACGATTCGATAAAATAAAGCTGCAGCGCAAGAAAAATCGACAATGTCTGTAAACACGGCATCTCAAAGGACATAGCTCTAGCCGGGATCATCGCCTCGCGTTAGTGCTACGTGAAATTGCTTTTTTTTTTTACTATCATGAGCAATAGTGCGTTCAAATGGCTGTACTGGACTCATGCACATTTCAAAACGCGCGTGAGCGTCTCGTGTGTTGTTCACGTGCGTCGCGTCGAGAATAGGGGAGACAGCTCTTCTTATGTGGGCTTTAACGAAAAGTTCGACACATATTTTTCCGAAGTGAAGCAACAACTATGTGAAGATAACGCCGTAGAAAGCACACAGGAGAAATATGATATAGGCCGAGGGACCCCGTCAGTTTGGCAGCTGCACTATATTCAGCGTCGATGCAGCGTCCGTAATGGTTAAGACGCAGCTTGTTGTCGTCACTGGTTGGTGGGCGTAGCCGGGGCGCGCTCAACAAAAGACATGGCGCTTCGGCGCTGTCACTATTTTTCCGGCGATACTATTTCCGGAGCCAGAATCATTGTGGATGGGCGCTATATACTGCGCGCCCGCCACCTACACCTCCGTGTTATATAACACGGTAGTGCCGCGCCTTCGACTTACAAGGTGCTGCAAACCGGCAGAAGTTTATTTACGCAGCAGTCTACAACAGTCTCGCGTTTACCATTTTTTCCAAGGTGCAAAGAAAGCCCGCGAAATTGGAAAAAAAAAAAACACGTGACTAGCGCATTCGCGCGCCGCGATCGTGCTTCTCTCAACCGTGGTTTGAGCGAACGAAAGCAGCTGCAGGGCTCCGCTGCATCGGCCTACCGCTGCAACGGAGCCGGTGAGTCGCGGCCGCAGCTGATTTCGTTTGCTCAAACCACGGTTGAGAGCAGCACGATCGCGGCGCGAGAATGCGCTAGTCGCCTGTTTTTTATTCTTTTTTTTTTCTGTATGTCGCGGGCTTTCTTTGCAGCTTGGAACAAAATGGTACACGTGAGAGTTTCGTTATCGCAAATAATGGAATGGGGATTTTATGAAGACGCTCTCGAACTTTGCAAGTCTCATTTCTTGCCTGAAGTCAATATTTAGCAATTTAGTTAAGTAATCTTAATTAACAAAGCAATCTATTACAAAACAAAAAATGTCTGTAGTGCGCAAGGTAGCTGTCAGCAATATGCAACTGATTTCACTCGCCTGCCTCTAATATTGTATTTTTTAACCCTTGGCACAAGTTAGCTGAGACACTCGGTATGTATATATATATCATCATCATCAGCCTGTCTACGCCCACTGCAGGGCAAAGGCCTCTCCCATGTTCCGCCAATCAACCCGGTCCTGTGCTTTCTGTTGCCACGTTATACCTGCAAACTTCTTAATCTCATCTACCCACCTAATTTTCTGTCTTCCCCTCACGCGTTTGCCCTCTCTTGGAATCCAGTCAGTTACCCTTAATGACCACCGGTTATCCTGCCGACGTGCTACGTGGCCGGCCCATATCCATTTCTTCTTCTTAATTTCAACTATGATATCCTTAACCCCCGTCTGTTCCCTGACCCACTCTGCTCTCTTCCTGTCTCTTAAGGTTACACCTATCATTTTCCTTTCCATCGCTCGCTGCGTCGTCCTCAATTTAAGTTGAACCCTCTTTGTAAGTCTCCAGGTTTCTGCTCCGTAGGTAAGTACCGGTAAGATGCAGCTGTTATATACCTTCCTCTTGAGAGATAGTGGTAGACTACCATTCATGATTTGATAATGCTTGCCGAATGAGCCCCATCCCATCCTTATTCTTCTAGTTATTTCACTCTCATGGTTCGGCTCCGCGGTTACTACCTGTCCTAAGTAGACGTACTCCTTTACAACTTCCAGCGTCTCGCCACCTATCGCGAAGCGCTGTTCTCTGCCAAGATTGTTCCACATTACTTTAGTTTTATGCATATTAATTTTCAGACCTACTCTTCTACTTTCCGTATCCAGTTCAGTAATCATGAGCTGTAATTCGTCTCCCGCGTTACTCATCAATGCAATGTCATCAGCGAAGCGCAGGTTACTGAGATACTCTCCATTAACTCTTATCCCTAATTCTTCCCAATCTAGGGCCCTGAAAACCTCCTGTAAACACGCGGTGAATAGCATTGGAGAGATCGTGTCTCCCTGTCGTACGCCCTTCTTTATTGGGATTCTGTCGCTTTCTTTATGAAGGACTATAGTGGCTGTGGGTGCGCTGTAGATTTCTTCCATTATGTTTATATAGGCTTCGTCGATGCCCTGATTCCGCAGTGCTTGCATGACTGCTGATGTCTCCACCGAATCAAATGCCTTCTCGTAATCTATGAAGGCTATGTATAGGGGTTGGTTGTACTCCGCGCATTTCTCTATCACCTGATTGATGGTATGAATATGGTCTATTGTTGAGAAGCCTGTACGAAATCCTGCCTGGTCCCTTGGTTGATTAAACTCTAATGTCGTATTAATTCTGTTAGCAATTACTTTTGTGAATAGCTTGTAGACAACGGACAGTAAGCTGATGGGCCTGTAATTTTTCAGGTCCTTGACGTCCCCTTTCTTATGGATCAAGATGATGTTGGCATTCTTCCAAGATTCTGGTATCCTCCCTGTCGAGAGACACTTCGTATACAGGGTGGCCAGTTTCTCTAACATAATCTCTCCACCGTCTTTCAACAGGTCTGATGTTACCTGATCCTCACCAGCGGCTTTGCCTCTTTGCATTCCCTTTAGGGCTTTCTTTACTTCTCCTGTTAATACTGGTGGGATGTCAGATTCCTCTGGGATATTACTGCTTCTTACGTTATCATCCTGACTGTCTCGGCTGCTGTACAGATCTCTGTAGAACTCTTCCGCTATCTCAACTATTCTATCCATATTGGTTGTGACCTTGCCATCCTTGTCCCTTAACGCATACATCTGATTTTTGCCTATGCACAGTTTTGTCTTCGTAGCTTTGAGGCTTCTTCCGTTCTTTAGAGCATGCTCAATTCTCTCCATATTATACTTTCTTATGTCGGCTACTTTACGCCTATTGATCAACTTCGAAAGCTCCGCCAGCTCTATTTTGTCTGTTGCATTTGAGGCTTTCATAGCTTGACGTTTCTTAATGAGGTTTTTCGTCTCTTGGGATAGCTTACCAGTGTCCTGTCTAACGACTGTACCCCCGACTTCCACTGCACACTCCTTAATGATACTAGTCAGATTATCATTCATTGCGTCAACGCTAAGGTCGGTTTCCTCGGTTAAAGCCGCGTACCTATTCTGAAGTGAAACTCTGAATTCCTGTACTTTCCCTCGCAGAGCTAGTTCATTAATCGGCTTCTTGCGTATCAGTTTCTGCCGTTCCTTCCTCACGTCTAGTTGAATTCTAGATCTTACCATTCTATGGTCACTGCATCGGATCTTGTTAACTACTTCCACATCCTGTATAATGCCCGGGTGGTCGCACATTATGAAGTCTATTTCATTTTTAGTTTCGCCATTAGGACTCCTCCACGTCCACTTACGAGTAGTCCGTTTTCTGTAGAAGGTGTTCAAGATCCGTAAATTATTGCGTTCTGCGAACTCTACTAGTAACTCCCCTCTGGCATTTCTAGAGCCGATGCCATATTCCCCAACTGCATGATCTCCAGCCTGCTTCTTGCCTACTTTTGCATTAAAGTCGCCCATCAGTACAGTATACTGTGTCTTTACCTTACTCATTGCTGATTCTACGTCTTCGTAGAAGCGTTCAACCAGTTGATCATCATGGCTGGATGTAGGCGCATAGGCCTGTATCACCTTCATCCTGTACCTCTTATTAAACTTAATCACGATACATAACACCCTCTCATTAATGCTATAGTATTCCTCTATATTGCCAGCTATATTTTTATGAATAAGGAACCCCACTCCTAGTTCTCTTCTGTCAGCTAAGCCACGATAGCATAGGACGTGTCCGTTCTTCAGCACTGTATAAGCCTCCTGTGGCCTCCTAACCTCACTGAGCCCTATTACATCCCATTTAACACCCTCTAATTCCTCGAATAGTACAGCTAGACTCGCCTCACTAGATAAAGTTCTAGCGTTATATGTAGCCAAGTTCAGATTCCAATGACGGCCTGTCCGGACCCAGAGATTCTTAGCACCCTCTGCTGCGTCGCAGGTCTGACCGCCGCCTTGGTCAGTTGCTTCGCAGCCGCTGGGGACTGAGGGCCGAGGGTTAATTGGTGTATTCATGTGGGAGGTAGTGGCCAAGTACTACACCAGGGTGGCCAATCCTGCTCTGGTGAGGGAGTGCATTGCTGGCTGTGGTCGCCAGTGAGGCTGCACCCCAGGCCTTTTTACACAATTCCATCATCACGCGGATTTTTTTTTTTTTTTTTAATCCGGTTGGGAATTGTCCGGCACCGGGATTCGAACCACGGACCTCTTGCATGCGAAGCTGATGTTCTACCCACTATATATATATATATATATACAGCACATGCATGAACCGAAGAAGCGTTAGTTATTTTTTTCTACTTCGCGTTTTTGTAGCATATCGCTGTATTATTGTAGCGTCAGCGTTACCTTCTTGCGGTAGTTGTCGCTTTTGCGATGCTGCTACTATGGTAGTCGTAGAATTAGCCCATCAGCTCGTGGTGAACAATGCCTGTGTATAGGGAGGTATAACTGCACACCAGAACAATCGACTGGAGTAAATAAATAAATAAATAAATAAATAAATAAATAAATAAATAAATAAATATGCAGTTACTGATTGTGCGTTGAGGACTAAGTGTATTGACACGCCAGCTTTCACATTTAGACGTAGAGCCAAAAAAAGGCGGTAATTTGCAAAAGAGGGGAGAGAGAGAGAGAGAGAACTCTTTATTGAAAAGCAGGGAATTTAGCCGGCGTATGCAAATCGCTGATTTACTACTCTGCGTGGGGAAGGGCATTGGGGACTGAAAGACAGGAAAAGGAGAGAGAGAAAAAACGATATAAAATGTTAAAATAGAATAAAAATAAATAAAAAACAAAACAGTTTTTGTCTCTTGGGCGGGGACTGCGCTGATAGCGTCTCTCATTGAGTGGTTTCAAGGTGCAACTAAAGTTTGTCGAGCTGACCGATGCTGTCTAAATATGTGAATAGAAGTTTCATTGCACGCCTCTGTTGTGTGAGGCAGGCCAAAGGGCCCAAGGCGCAGTCAGTTGATAAAGTTTTTGGGTTATCGAATGCATGCAATGTTCATAGAGCGCAGGCTCATCGGCATACGCTCGAAACTGAAATAAAATACGTTCCACAGTTTCGATGGATCCACAGTTGGAGGCACTTCATATAAAACCTTTAAACGGAACTATAAGTGCGCATGCAATGCAATCTCAGTTGTACCTTCTATTACTCCCAGAGTCCTATGTGACAAAGTGCACGGACGCTTCTGTCATAAGCGTCTAAATAGAGAAGAATCGAATGGCTGGCGTTTAAGGCGAGCCTTTCGACTGAAAAATGGGCGCACTATACGCTTGAAATTTTGTATTTACCTACTTCGCTCTTGCTCGGCTGCTCAAAGCACCAAGCAAACAATCCCATTGTCAACGGAATGTATTCGAGAGACATGCGCCAACGTGCGATGCTGCAAGATGATATGATTCGTACAAGTCGCCTTTGGCACGGATACCATTCCTAAATTTAGGAGACCGCCGAAGCAGTAATAAAATAAAAAGTTTTCTAGCTCACGTTAGTGTGTTGCACTTTTTCTCGGTTGCTTGGCCGTGAATCTACGCTTGGGGCGCTTATGCCTGGCCGGGCCGTTCTTTTTCCGTAAGCCTGCTTTCCGCGGCGCAGCAGGGGTTGACCAGGGAGTCGACCCCCGGCCGGAACGACGCAGTCGGCTCGGGCTACGTCCGCGCCGCGGCGTCAGCTTTCTTTATCAATCCTCATTACAGCGTAACGTGATTACCCGCCGGGGAGCCGCAGTCCCCGCGTTTCTTTTTCTCTTCGCGTGTCTTTTCTCACATTCGCCGCTGTGTTCCGGACTCTGCCAGCGGCAGTCCAGTTAGGCAGGCTGCGCTCTCAGCCCCCCCCCCCCCCCCCCCACTACCAGCGAAGCCCGAAACATGATCGTGTTTATCCCAGCATTCTTTGATTGCACATTTTCTTTTGCTGCATGTTCTTGCGCAGGCGTTGTTTTCTTTTCTTCTTTCTTTTTATGTTCCAGTTACCGGATTCTATAGACCATGATAATTTTTAAGTTCCACGCACCCTTCATTACAGATGTGCAAAAAAAAAGGAAAAGAAAGGAGGAGGGAGGGACAAGAAATAAAAGAGGGATGCAGTAAACTCGCGTGGGTAGAGGAAGTATGATCAAAGTGCAAGCAAAAAAACGAGGGGGGGGGGGGGGGGATGAAAGTTGGATTTTTAATACTACTGAATTTGCGCGCGGTTTTTTTTGTTTTCTGACATTTACACCGTAGGTTGAGAACTCATATCAAGCCGTTCACAGCGGCTTGTCTGTTCACACCCTTCATTTATTTTGTATGAATAAAAAAAAACAACAAAAAAACAACACAATGTTTGACTTTAACAGGAAATGGGAGGTGAGGTGAGTCGAAGTCAGAGTACGCAACAAAAAAGAAATGCGCGATACCACTGACACCATATATACCATAACATCATAAAGAAATGGTATATAAAGCCTTTTACATATGCCCTTAAAATGTACAGACAACGTGACATGTGGTCATCGTTATCACTTACTGCAAACTTCTCATTTGCTTGAAACCTTTCAGCCGCAGCCATGAGAGCGCGCTCGCCGTTGTTTATGTCTACAGTGCAATTGACTGGGAACGTCAAAGTGAATTAATGAGGGCCTCACGAGAGCATACTTTCGTCTGTTCTGTCCTTAGCTTTATATAGCTAAATGACAGTCAATTTTCTTCGAACTTGTCATTTCAAATTTTCGGACATCTTTATTATTAGTCTTAATATCACGCGAAAAAAATCCATCCTGTCGGCGTTATTTGTGACTCGAGGCCTTTTGGAGCGAACAACGGCCAAATGTGCGCAAGGATCTCTATCGGTTGACTCTCGAGTTGGCCGAGAAAAAACTCGCAGGGTCCCTCAGGCATTTGGCTAAGTCGACTTGAAGGCGGAAGCCATCTTCTTCTTCCTCTTTTTTTTTTTTCGGTCGATGTATTGATACTCCCCCGCCCTCCGAAAGCTTTCTGGGCCTAACGAGGTTTTGCACTGTCTCCAGGATCGGAGGCATTGCAACCTTTCTACACGTCACCTGGCACTGACTCCGTGATCGGTGGGCCCATCACGGAGACAGTGCAATGCGACGATGTCATGTGATGACCTCATCATGTGACGTCACGTTATGTGACATGACGTCACAAAATTTGGCGATCTGCGAACTCATGATGACGTCATATGGTGACGTCTTCACGCGATGATGATTTTTTGCATCACTCGTGTTGGCGCCGCCGACGCAGGACGCCGACGGTCAATTTTCGCGTTTGATGAGGCATCTAAGGCTTTCGCCTTAAAAATTAAGGGCTGCAGCCGTTCACTGATCGCGCAAGTAACGTTGTGTTCGTTGCGATCAAACGAACTCAGTGTTCTGCAAAGTGCATTGTCCCACACAATGCATGTGTTGTTGGAGGCATTTAAGAGAGCTTTTTGTCGTTGTTTTTAGGAATAAGGTAATGCGCCCGAACAACACATAGCGACTAAGGAACGTGGCTGCGCCTGGTCCTTTTATTTATGCTTTCATTTCATAACTGTGTGTATATTCTTGTTCGGAAATCCACACTTCCCGCTCGAGCTTGGAAGTTCGCGCAGTATGTATGTATGTATGTATGTATGTATGTATGTATGTATGTATGTATGTATGTATGTATGTATGTATGTATGTATGTATGTATGTATGTATGTATGTATGTATGTATGTATGTATGTATGTATGTATGTATGTATGTATGTATGTGAGAGAGGGAGGGAGACATGTCGGGTCCCCTTACGCATTCGCCTAAGATGACTCGAAGGCGAAAGCCATGCGGTGCGCCATAATTCATCATAATTTCGCGAAGTAGCGAAATACCAGCCACGCATCTGTAAGGCAATGTGTGCGCCTACGTACCTTCACACGTGTGTCGATGCTGTGGCTGTTGATGATGATGATGATGATGATGAATTATGGCTGAACCCTTTGTAATCGTGATGGTGGGAAGCGGGTGCAGCTTCAATCCAGCCACTCGTTACGCAATTCACTTGGTGTGATGCTTGGTGCGGTTGTACGCTTTTGTAGGTTTAGTTTCTTTGTGGCGTAAGTAAAGGACGGAACAAATATAGACACACAGGGACACAAGGGGGGCTCCCATGTGTGCCTACATTTGTCCTGTCTTTTATTTGCACATCAAGGAAACCTACTGAAGACGTGTTACCAGCAAGCCTGCATCGCATCATTCGTGTGCACTTGTGCCCCGCAATATCACATCTCTTAACGTGACTCCTCGACCGCTATGGCACCTGTATAGGCCCTTTTTCCGTAGAAGTTTCAAGCACCGGCGTGGCTCTGCGGTAGAACGCTTGACTGCCACGCAGAATGTCTCCCTATGTTCGATTGAGGCTCGAAGCCTGGTTTTTATTTCTCATTGGGCGAGAAAACACGTTAGTTTTTGTGCCGTGCACTGCGTTTTTCAAAACCAGCTTCTTATGAAGTACCTAAGGCTTTCGCCTTAATAAATAAATAAATAAATAAATAAATAAATAAATAAATAAATAAATAAATAAATAAATAAATAAATTTAAAAAGGGCCGACGCTTTCCGATCTGCGTCACACGGCTGGCCTTATTTACTGTCAAAGCAAGAAACAGAATCGAGGAAGGTCTGGAAAGCTGCCCTGAGAAGAAAAATCACCTAGCCATTCTCTAACAACGACGCAAAAAGTTTGGGATCAAAAGAAAGTGAAGCACGCTGTAGGCTCTGTCTAACCGGCAAACCGTTCTGTGACCAACGTTATCTGCGAGACACGCTCATATAGTGTTTCTCAGTACTAAATTCAGCAAGGCTGCGTCGCAGTGCTTGTACCATCGCTGCCAGAGAGGCAATCTGTAATTACATTCAGGAGTTGCGTGACGAATTGCCTGCTTGCACGGCGGTGACATAATCCCGTCGTGCGTACCGCTTACTTAACCTTCTATTCTTAAGACGCGCCCGCTCCGCATTTGCAAAAGCGTGGTTCAAGCGCATCGTAATTTACAGGCGCCTTAATTGCTCGGGCATGCTGGCGCCTTGTCGCGATGTTTGAGAGCACACTGCTAGTGCGCGTGGCATTGCGTCAACAAAGTTTCGGTCGTTCCATGCTTTTCTGTCTCGCGCGTTCGAGCCTGGCGCGTTGGCGTTCTACTGGCCACGCCACATTAGACAGAACAGGCTGTCGAGACAATAGGCGGCCATCGCGCTGGTCGCAGCGAACAAAGAGCTCGATGGAAGGGCGCCACCGTTGGTTCGCCTTAGCAGGCTTTAATCGTTTCGACATCTACTGGCAGCGCTCCCGGGCGCCAATTGCTTCGTCGGCGCTTGTCGACTCCGCGCGCGCGGTGATTTACGGGTTATTTGACCAGACCTGGAGTATACACAAGCGGCGCCACAAAGCCCAAGCAATAGACGCGCGCTTAAGGGGGATGCAACGGTAAGTCGTGTCGATAACGGCCGCGTGGTTGCACCACATATCGCCGGCCACCGCAAGAGCGTAGCTGCTGCGGTGCGCTCTCGGGCATCCAAATTTGAGGCAGTTCCAGCTAGCTTAGCTATGTATTGGCTTCTCGCTTTAGCGGGATGAAGGGAGAGAGCTTTCATACGTGGTGGTTTATGGCGCCGTGCCATGTCTTCGTCTTGTGTAAACGAGGCGCGAAATCGAGAGGAACAGAAATTAAAGGAATAAATCGTCCAACGGCGCCCTAGAACGGACAAAATCGCCCAGTGAAAGATAAGAGAGAAGCGCCCACGGTGTGGGCTCTCCACGGAAACGCCCCTTATCCTCAGTCCCCATTCTTCAGGGCTTTTCAGTCCCTGCCTTGCGCAAGGACATTGTTCAGTCGCCGCAGAACGCCACGACGAAGGGCGCGCGCGTGAGCATATTGTCGATAATTACGCGCGCACTACGTAAGACGTATTCGTATGTACGTATTTGCTTTTTTATTTATTTTTTTTTAATGCTGCGAAGCATGAAGCCGTTGGCAGGCGCTCTGCTCGCCAGGCTCGCTAGAGCGCGGGCGCGCGGCCAAGTCACAGCTGCGCCATTATTTCCTCACCATCTCGCCTTTGCGGAGACGACGGAGAAGAAAACGAAAGGCCCCGCAAAGACAGCGTGGCGTCGCACGAAGCAGCCGCGCGCCTTTGCTCGGGCGTCGGCCATGGTCTCGGTTCTACGCGGTATCGTCGCCTCTCCCCGAGGTGGTGCCGGAGCGTCCCCAATTAGGCCCTGTTTACACGCATCTCGTTAATTGGCTCTGGGGACAAACCTTTGCCTCCAATATCCGCCCCTCCCCCTTTTTCCTCACCTCTTCCCCTGGTTCCCAAACCACTTTCCCGAATCAACCTGGGGAGGGAAACGGACGACCGAGCGCTCGTGTTTCTTCGGAAAGAGTTTGTTGCACTTAAGCGCCAATTTGAGTGTGCACCACGTGACTTTCTCTCTTTTATGGCTTTCTTTCTTTCTTTCTTTCTTTCTTTCTTTCTTTCTTTCTTTCTTTCTTTCTTTCTTTCTTTCTTTCTTTCTTTCTTTCTTTCTTTCTTTCTTTCTTTCTTTCTTTTTCTTTTCTGTGACCACTCAACTCGTTGGTCTTCACTAGGGAGAACTTCGGTCGTGCGTGCTGTGAACGTAAGACGAGAACTTTCGGCTTTCTGCAAGGATCACTTGTTTCGACTGACTTGACGAACACGTGCCGCTGGAAACATTGGTTTACTGAGAGAGTCCTGTAGTGTTATGGAGGCAGTTTCTGAGGATAGCAGATAGCACAGGCAAAATGTGAGTTCGTAGGGCCACTAAAGAAGGCAGATTCAAAAAGGGACTGCGCAAACAAACAAAACAAAACAAAACAAAAACAAGAAAGAAGAGCGCACAAGAGAAAGAGACGACGACACTTGTGCAAAGTGTCGTCGTCTCTTCCCCTTGCGTGTCCTTTTTTTTTTTTTTTTTGCGGAATACATTTTTGAATAAATGCACCATCTAGCCCCTAAACGTGTGCTACTAATGAAAGCAAAGCTCCCGGGCGCCAATTGCTCTGTTCAGCATAATGAACATGTATTGTATCGGACAGAAATAGGAAGACAAAATGTCAGTCATTAAAACGGCTAGGATTGCATGTCCAACTCTAGTTTTTGGTATCCTATCATGATCGCCTTCTATAGTACCGCAATTTTTCCATATGAAAACCTAGCCTGACTTCACAGTTTTCTTCACTAACCCTTTCAAATGATATCTATGTTTGCAGAGTCCGTCTAACGACGCTGACTCCGATACCTCACTTCGTCTATTTACCGTATTTTATCCTTTGTAATCTTCAGCCTATACGGCGTTATAAGCTAAAATGTTGCACTGTTTATAGTGCCTACGGGTGTGTACTGCATGTACGATTGATATTTTACATTGTAACATCGTTCATCGAAGCTGTAGTGGCCTCTCGTACTTTGATGTTCATGGAGAACTCGATATAGGAAAGTAACATAGGTCCTAGCGTACGCCTAAAACATTTTGCCATATTTCACCAAACAGCTAAATAATGCATCACAGTGGTCTTCGCTGGACACGACAAGTGTTACAGCTTACAATAGTGGCTCTCGACGAGCAGTAAGTTACAGGTAATAAGAATAATTATCAAGACAAGCTCAAAATCTTGTCCAATATAGGCGAACCATTATATACGGTACATATACAAATTATGGTATTGAATACATGCCTTCAAAAGCGGTGTTATACATTACTGGGAAGCATGGATGCAAGTAGGGGCACAGCACAGAACAACTCAAGGAAATTTTACACCGCACTATGGCCCTTAGTCAAGGAACCAGGTGGTGAAAACTCCCTATACCTACCATGGGACGCGCTCTCGCATACTGATACGCTGCGGCAGCGCCGCTGTCACCACTGGCGGCTGCCGGGTATCTACTAGAAATAATTCGCAAGCAAAACATTTCTTTCATGACGTCACTAGTGAGGTCAGCAAATAGAGGGAAAGGGCGCGAAACCGAGAGGAGGAGCGTTGCCACGGAAGCTCGCCTTTCCCACTTCGCATGCAAGCGGAATGTGTTCACGTCATTTTGCAGGTCCTCTGGCCGCTCAGGCGACGCGGCCATTCGTTAAATTCAGTTAACAATCTTTTTAATTTTATTCGCGTGTTGTGAAGTGGACAAACTAAAGCTGAGCGATTTCTCAATAAGACAAAACTCGATTAACACAAGTAAAATTTAAATCTTTCTTTTTAATCACATGTTTCGTACTAAAAAACAGAGACATACACATGGCGTGAAAGCGTCAATCTGCAAAAGCAGCTTTAATTCACAACTGCGCATAAGGAGCAAACATTGAACCCAGAGTATCCGAACCAATGCGAAAATTATTAACAATCACGAGCAGGCCACGTCGTACTTGACTCAACCACGTCTGTTATGACCGCGCACATATTTTTCTTACAGAACTTGAGTGCCAAACAAGACAGAAGTTCAGAGTAAGATGGAGGCTTGGAGCGATGAGAAATCAGAGAATGTCGCTGGAGACCATGTTTCGACAAGTGGACTTTTCTTCGTCAGGGCAGCAGCATTGTCTTGACGAATAAAAGACCAACACTTCTTGCGCAAGATTTCTTAGACAACGGACGAAACAGACTCGTCCGTTGTCTAAGAAATTTTGCGCAAGAAGTATTGATCATGGAGTACCAATTAGCTCGAACCCCTACCTTATTAAGAATAAAAGATGGCTCCAGACATTCCCTGTTAAAAGATTTCTCAAAGCATCGATGAGTCCATTACATGTATTTCAGTGACAGTATTAGAAGTAAAAACCCACAAAGTTTCAAACTGGCTACATGCATTGCCATGAACAGGAAGGAGCCTATAATTGCCTCACATCGTTTGAACTACATGGCAAAAGTAAAAGATGAACAAACTGTGTCGCCGAACCAACACGCATTCAAACCTTTCAATAAACGTATTTTGCCGGCAACAGGTGGGCTGTCGTCATGACGAATTAGTCTAACGACACTGCGCTTATGTCGGTCCAGGCTTGCAGAGAACTGGATTTACTCATGTACTCATGCAAAGTGAATACCTGGTCAAATAATGGACCGAAATACTTGGGCTCACCTGTTGTCACTAGGAAACCTGAAAAACCTTCACGGAACTGGAAATCCCTGGGTTAACACACCACAGAGCCACGCACAACATGTGATGCCCCGATTTAGCCATCTTCGTCTAAAACTCGGTTAGCCTCCTCGACGTGGCTCCCTGCGGCTCCCGTTCGCTGCACGCCCCATCAGATGTCTTATCTTACCCGTATTCATGCTTGGTACGTCAACCGAGCGAGATAACCGAGCGCGATCCAACTTGTGATATCGCTGAGCGAGTGGCAAGGGTGAGCGGAGGCAGGCAGTATAACACAAGTCAACCAGTCCCCGCGCTTCGCCTGATTTAAAATTCACAAAATAAGAAATAAAAAAGACAAATAAACAAAAGAAGAGTTCTTTACAGTTCAGTCAAATTTCTTTATTTGTAAAAGCTCGTGAACGACAATAAATGCGAAGTTGCGAACATCCACATCAACCTCACTTCGTTCAGCCAGATCTTAGGATACCCGGCAGGCGTTACGAGCGCGCATGTTCCTTGAAACCGAAACTGGCGCTCATGCAGCTTCCGGGGCCTGGCTATATCGTCAAAGCGATTCGTTTCACTCCTGCGCGTCGCTGGAATACGCTGTGGTTACTTCAGGAAGAGAGAGAAGGATAAAAAAAACAGACAGGGAGGTTAACCAGGTCTGAGGCCGGTTGGCTACCCTACATTAGGGAAGGGGAATAAAAGTTCAGGAAAAGAGAAAGGCCACTGTTGTCGCCGATGCCGTAACAGTTCTGTGATCGACGTTACAGGCGGTCAGTTAGCCCCGTAGCCTTCAGAAATTTCAGCAACGCTTTCGCGGCTTTTCGCAACTGTGATGCGCTGTTCCGTGGTTGAAGGATCTTGTAGATGGTGAAGGCATTGCCGTTTGAGGGATCTAAAGTTGCGCGTAGTTCAAGCCTTTCGTCTTCCAAAGACGGGCAATAGCACAGGAAGTGCTCGATAGTCTCTTCCACAGCGCAGTCACTGCACTCGGTAGTGTCGGCCATTTCAAGCTTGAATGAATATTTGGAATATTCGTCGGTGAATGCTACACCTAAGCGTAGACGGCACAACGCTGTTTCTTCACTGCGATAAAGACCAGGTAGCGCCCGCAGTCACAACAATGGATCGAGCGAATGCAACCGATGGTGAGTGAACTCGGGAGTGCGGCACCTCGGCAATGCCATACTGTGCGCTACCTTTCTTAAGTGTTGAACCGGGTCAGTCCTTGATAAAGGTGCGCAAACAAGGTTTCTTCATTCGCGTGCTTTAAGGGCAGCTTTTTTTTTATTGACATGATGTAAGGAGATGCTGGCGCACAAATAAGGCGCCGGCTACTCCTTAGCTCTTAGCAGCTTCATCGGCGAGGTCGTTCTCAGAGATACCGCAATGACCTGGCAGCCACTGAAACCCGACGTCGTGTCCTTTTTCGACCACATGGTGGTGCGTTTCTCGTATCTCTGACACAAGTTTTTCGCGTGATCCGCGGCGAACAGCTCACCGAAGACATTGTAGGACTGCGTTTGAGTCGCAGAATACAGCCCATCGATTAACCGATTTATTGATGTATTCGACGGCGCCTTGAAGGGCAACAAGCTCCGAACCGGTCGACGGTGTAACGAGCGAAATCTTGTATCTGAGGTCGACGTGTCGTGATGGAATAACCACTGCGCCAGTGGAGCTAGTCTGACTCGTAGAGTCATCCATGTAAATGCGAATTCGATCAGCATAGCATGTCCATATACGATAATGTGACATTTTGTTCACAGCTTCCATTGATGCCACTGTCGCGAGGCCAGTGCGAGCGCTGATTATAGAAGCCATAAAATACATTTGCTGTATCGGTAAGTTTTTAAGGTTTGAGTAAGAACGTGATGGATCAAGCTCAGTCACGTCCCGTCCGGTCGGATGCGCCCCATACTTAATGCGGTTGTTGCAACTACTCACTCAGAAAGTTCCTTCTTTGTAGGACAAGTGACTAAGTGTAATCGCAGCTTTATGGGGCCACCGAGCACGCCTAAATACATATGTGCATAGTTTGTGCAATGCGCATGTGTATTTATAGAAAAATGAGCCGTCGAAACTTTTGAATTAAGTATTGGGATAGCCTGCTCTAATGTAGCCTCCCTTCTTATACGTGTGCAAGTGGTAACAACAAATGAACACGCTTCGAGTGTTAGGCGTAAAAATTAAATTGGTCTGTATTACTTACCAACCCAAGATATGATTATAAGGCATGCACGTTGAAGAACTGGGGTTCTTCAACGTGCATTTAATCTGTGCATGGTCGTTTTTGCATTTGACCCTCAACGAAATGCGACCGCTGTGGCCTGGAATTGAACCCTCATCCTTGTGATTAGCACCGTAGTGCCATAGCCCATAAACTGCTGCTCGGTCATGTTACTCGTAGGATTACCAACGCAGGGGTAACATAATTAAGAACCCACTGGGGGGGTGGGGGGGGATTATATTTCTAGCGTCGAAGAATCTACCAGCCTACGGCAGCGTTCAAGGCGGTACATATTGCCACCTGGTGTTCTGTACCAGTAAACCATGGCGCACAAGAATAGCAGGTTTAATTACATGTGGAATCACATGTGGAATTACATGTCCAAGCAAAGTATACCATTCCGACGCATTTCACCACAAGTTACCGAATCACCCACAAGTCTAGGGTCTGTTTGGAAACTTCCAGGAAAAACGCACTGGGGATTCGAGAAGGTGTACAGTCTTTTTCGGCCCTTCTTGATGGGCCTCTTGACCAGTTCCAGGAACAACACCACGCTGTATGAAATGCTACGCGTTCCTTCCTTTTGCTTCAGCCTTCTTCTTGAATTCAAAAGTGCCAGCATCGAAAATTTGATTGACAGCCCAAGTCACCTGGCGGTTCCAAACCTGGATAACAGCAAGGGTTGGTTTTACGACGACGCCACTGAGTGAAACGAAAACACAGGCTGCATGACGGTTAAGCCTTTGGAGAATAATAGCAATAAATATTTGAATCTGAATTTGAATTTATTGACATTGACATAAAACAATTTACAAAAATGCAATATTGGAAGAAACGCTTCTGAATCCCTAGCCTAAGGCTAGTTGGGATTCATTAAAAAGTAACCATGAAAAAAGGGATGTCACTTATCAATAAAGAAGTGTACAAGCAAAAAAAATATTTGTGCTATCATTATACACTTGTAAAGTAATGATAAAAGTATGCATTTGCAGAGGTTAGCGACTGATCATACGTATGGGCAGAAGAAAAAGGAGGAAAAAAGAAGAACAATATGCAAGATAGCGTATATGAAGAGCATATCAAACAGTAAAGCAATAAATGAGCGATATACGAAAGTAATTTACTGACATTAGGACACTTTGAAAACTAATTATGGCATGTGTATCTGGAGAGCATAACAATAACACAGAAGGTCAAAAAGTAAAGAAAATATAATGATATTCATATATATATATATATATATATATATATATATATATATATATATATATATATATATATATATATATATATATCTCATTGTAAGGGGTTGTATACATAAGTAAATGTAATACCATGCAACATGATTATACATGGTAGTGAATTCAAAATGGCTGTTTCTAGCATTGCTACGTTGGGTGTCTATATGTTATTTAAGAAATATTTTTTCAGTGCAAAAGAGAAGTTCTTATTCTGTTTTAGTTCTTGTGGAAACTTATTCCACACGGCGACTCCATTAGCTGTAAATTTTCTATTACCGCATACGTTTTTTGTTTGCTGTAAGTTTTCTATTACCGTACACGTTTTTTGTTTGCTGGGTGAGATAGTTTCTTTTTACTTTGTTGCGGCTTTCGTAACTAGAACATACAAAATGTGATGAGCAAACTGGATAGTTGGTGCTAATACTAGAATGGACCATAAGTTATGTTTTATAATTAATTAGCGTGCTGAACAGCATGATATGTAGGCTTCAGAAGAGTGGCAGCGTATGTGCCGTATAGTCTGCATTAGTTATAAAGCGGATCACTCTTTTCTGAAGATGTATTACTCGTTCTAGGTATGTGCGGTATGTGTGACCCCAGGTAACCACACAGTAGTTTAAGTGGCTATGAAATACGCTAAAGTAAATTACTCGTAAGGTCGGTAAGTCAAATATTTCTCGGCATTTGTACAGAAAAAAACAAGCTTTGCTGAGTTTTTTGCAAACTGCGTCGATGTGAGGTTTCTAGTTCAAATTTTCATCAAGGGAGAACGCCTAGGTATTTTATCGAGCGTACTCGTTCTAGCGCTGAATTGTTTATTGTAAGTGTGCGCGAGTGTCCCTCGAGTGTTTTGCGCGGTGAAGTAAATACCATGCACTTGGTTTTCTGTGTATTTAAAGTTAGTTTATTTGAAGAGAACCACTTATGTATATCGACAAGTTCTGAGTTCACACGCACAAAGGTATGGTCCAAGGAATCTTGAGCGCATATGAGAGATGTATCGTCAGCGAACATAAATACTGAAAAGTTTTTTACCACGCAAGGTAGGTCGCTGATGTATACAGTGAGAAAAATATTGGTACAAGGACTGAACCTTGGGTTATGCCTACTGTGTTGTTTCAAGAAACTCGGATTTGGTATCAGCTAGCTGTACACTCTGTTTACGATTTTCTAGATAATTTTCAACGAACTCTAGGCACATTTCACGAAAACCATAGCATTTCAGTTTATTTAATAATACGCTGTGGTTGACAGTATTGGAGGCTTTCTTTATATCACAGGTGCACGACGGTGAAGCCTTTGGAGAATACTAGCAGTAAATATGATGTAAGACGTCACGAATATCGCTCTGTTTTACGCAAAATAAGACATACAATACTATTTGCTAAAGCGATAACTTTTGTGAGCTCCCTTCATCAGTCGTTTGTTGCCCGCCAATGTTCATCGCAGGAATGCGAAATGCTTTGAGATGAACAAAAGATTGAGGAGGAGGAGGAGGAGGAGGAGGAGGAGGAGGAGGAGGAGGAGGAGGAGGAGGAGGAGAAGAAAAACGGAAGGACAAGGAGGTTAGCCAGTTCTCAGACCGGCTGGCTACCCTGTGCTGAGAAAAGGGGAAGTGGGAGTGAAAGATGATAGAAAAAAGATGTTACAAAAAAAGAAAAAGGAAAAAAAGAACAATAATACACACATTTACACTGCTTAAAGTTTGTCACTGAGACTAGTTGCGCGCAAAAAGCGCAACAACGCTTTCAAAGCTTTCCGTGCCGAGGACGGTTTCGGCCAGTGTCCTAAGATCTTTTCCTACGACAATGGACGATTGTCAAGTCTATCAAACACTTTGGACAGTTCTTTTCTTGGTGCACTGAAGCGAGGACACTCACAGAGAAGATGGGCGATGGTCTCCTCGCAGCTACAGTTATCACATGTCGGGCTGCTGGTCATTCCAATTCGAAGTCAGTAGGCTTTCGTGAAGGCCACCCCGTGCCACAGGCGGCACAGGAGCGTCTCCTCCTCAGCTCTAGTTATTCGCGACGGAAGACGGAGCTGTAGATTCGGATTCAAGTTGTGAAGACGGGCGTTGGTAAATTCTGTCGAGTTCCACTGTGCCAGTGTTAGTTCACGTGCAAATGAACGAAGCCTTGTTGCGGCGTCCGTCCTTGACAGCGGTATAGCTGCACAATGTAGAGAATCATGGGCAGATCGGGCGGCTTCATCAGCACGGTCATTTCCGTAGATACCGCAATGGCCCGGTATCTACTGATAGGTTATGCTGTGCTGCTCCTCAATGGCGCGGTGATGAAGCAGTCTTATGTCAGCGACTAACTGTTCATTTGGTCCATGACGATATGGTGACATAATGCACTGGAGGGCTGCCTTGGAGTCGCATAAGAGCTGACTACGCCTGTGGCGGTTCTTCAACTACGAACTCTAGAGCAGCACGCATGGCGGTGAGTTCTGCAGCCGTCGATGATGTCCATTGCGATGTCTTGAACTTTATGGTGACGTATTTCTCGGGTATGACCACTGCCCCTGCTGTGCTTGTAGAAGAAACTGAACCGTCAGTGTAAATGTGAAGGCGTCCACTGTGTTTTTCATGCAGTAACAATAGAGTGGCTTGTTGTAGGGCCAGATATGACGACCGTTTTTCTTTTGTATACCGGGAATGGTTATCAGGGCTTCCAGTGGATGTAGACACCACAACGGCATTGGCGGTCTTGCTGACTGCGTGAAGTTCGCTGGAATCACTGCGAAAACAGTAAAAGCGTAGCGTCCTTGTGATGTTTACCAATAAAAGCTTAGCTGTTTTTATAGGTGATGGCGGATACGTTGTGTCCTTGCAATCTGCAACATCGTCTCTGGAGACGGTTGTGTTACACGTTAATTGACGAAATCCGCTACGTATCTCGTATGCTGTGACGTCACCGTTTCGTATTACAATCTCCACCTCAACTAAACGTGCACCGATTTTCATTGCGCATGAGATCTGCATGATTATTTTTTTCGATCTTTGCTTGAACGTGCAAGTAAATGTTCAATCATATTCATACACCAAAGAAAGCGTCGCTCCAGCTACTCCTCGGCGTCGACTCAGCGGGGGCCTCCAGTGAACACGCAGGCTGGAAGACGTCCAATACTTCGAAACTTGGCTAGTCATACTTTTGAACCTACGCCCTGAAGAGGATGTTCAACAACGCACGCACGCTATATGTGCCTATGACTACACCTTAATTAGAAAGTATTCTTTGTGGCGCTGAAGATCCTCTCATTAAGTAAACCACGTACTTGTGAATGAGCGCCCCAGGAGACAGCGACATGCACGTAATATCGTCCACGTGATCTCCTGATTCACGATCGAAGACATAGCAAGATTTCATCGCAGCTCAAGACTTCTAATATGAAGACTCGTGTAGACTTGTATAGACTTGTAATATGTTAACAATGTGTAACCAAGTAGATAATAAGTAACTAGCGAAATTAATCAATTCTTAAAGTTAATCCTTCTGACAGTATGTTCGCTACACTGTTCACAGCAAAGCAAGCACAACAGTTGACCCTAGTATACTGTGCAGCATTCGCTCAAGTCTGGGGACAAAAAAAAAAGGGAATTCTTAAAGTCTGCGTAGAGCTCAATCAGTTTAACGTCTTTTTTCTTCATATAAATGCTACTGCAAAGTCACTGAGCCCCGATCGCGGCCTGTATTATACACTGGCGCACAAAGAAATTTCCCCAGAGAATGAGGCTGCGGACGTGCAGTGAAGTCGACCAGGTGGCGTAAGATTTTTCTTTCAAACATTAAAAGAAATACTGCAACAAAATTCTCATTGGTACGCATTAATGACGACATTTTATGACATGGCAAGGGTCGCGCATATAACGGTAAAGTTCGCCTAAGAAACGGGGCGGACGTGAGAGACCAGAGAACGCAGCTAGCTTCAAGACGAGGGGCCGGCAGGCAAGGCTTGTCTCGATTTCGTAAGAGGACGGCTTAACGACAGGAAAAACGAAAAGGAGGAAGAAAAGCGACTCCGTTTTGTGTGGTGCATGTCGACCTCGTTATAACGTTCAGGGCTCCTGAGAGACGTGCCACACTTGTCTCATCAATCTTGGAGGCTGTTGCCTGCCTGTACACGGCAAGACCTGGCAGGAGCGCTTTTCAGTTTTGTAACCACCCCACCCCCTTTTTCACCCATTTTAATGCAACGTTCTGATCCCTCTGAAGACTACTTTTTATATAGTCCGCACGTTTTCAGCCTCTCGGATGTGCTGACTCCTGGCAGTCAGTAGTGACATTTTGCGCACTACTGACAATTACCTTGCTGGCTGCAGGTACAGCTTGAATGAATGGGTTCAGAGCACGAATTTCTGCGACGCTGACGAAAGAATAGTCTTAAACTGCAAGAAATACAGGCGGCTTATCACTACGGCAGCCACAATAATTATTGGCATCGAGCGCCATTTGTGGAATAGAAGCATACATATACAAAGTGTAGAATGCTCGTTGTAGCATTTTGAGCCGAAATTACAAAGCTTTTCTTTCCGCAGCGCTGTTGGTTATTTGCATTCCGCTTTCACTAATGGTATGTTTGTCATCATGATTGTCTAGCACCTCCTCTTGCGAACAACTGCTCTGCCGCAAGAACATTTTGGGAATACGGGTCTACAGTTAAGCCTCCATCTGATGTTAGTCTTGACTTTTTTTTTTCAGAAAATGCGATTCACGTGATGCAACGTCACAAAAGACCCATATTATAATAGATGAATGTATGTAAATTAACTAATTTTAGGTGCTCTCTTTTATCACTGCAAAAATCGTAGTTTACGTTGGTCAAAAGAGAAATTAAACGACGTTGCGGAACCGTTAATCATTTGCCGAAGAAATAATGATTTTGTTCATGCCAGAGGTAAAACATTTTCTTTTAAATACTTTGGACATAACAAGCCTCCAAACATAAGGCAACTTTGTAGTAACTTACATATGTGCACGAAACAGCGAAACTGTGAATAAATTGCATCTGGACATGCAATACAGACTAACCGCATTAAATCAAAATTTAGGGAGCAGTACATTATCTTGCTTAATGCCATGATAAGGAAACTGGGATATGTTTTACTCAAAGGTTAAAATGAAGAATGAGGTCTTGCAGCAGGAAATAGGACTGTATATGTCCGCTGCTCCGATATGATGACTTAGTATCGAAGCTTGGGCGTGTTGGTTAGACATCGGAGGGGAAACAGCGCAAGGGAAGACGAGGACAAGAAAGGCGACGCACACAGAGCGCTGACTTACAACACTTTATTGGTAGAAAGGGAAGGATGAATATTTATACACTTCGCTGACATGCGCCACAACCGGGGCAAATGACGATTTTTTGAACATTATACATAGAGCAAGCACCACTGCGCACACGGGCGTATCACTCATGGTCTGTTTAGATATGATATTTCATGAGATGAAAGTGCTATCGAAGGAGAGCTGATGCAACTGCTATCGAACTTTCTGATGAAATCTGCCTCGATGATTTCGCGCGTCAACTGTAAATTATGCCTAGCCGGGACCTCGCTTTTTTCAGCACCGGAGAAGTTGTCCAAGCTTTGCAAGTTTGCTTCGAGTGGCAGCCGTAATGGCTGTTCCGTGAAACACAAAAAGCAGTTTGTGCCCTGTACCACTGGCGTGGTATACGTGATTCCTCTGTCCTGTGGGAAGAAATACGTGGGACAGACTGGTAGGTGCTTAAACGACCGTCTGAGAGAGCACCACAACAATGTGCACAACACGGTTCAAGGCCACTTGGGCATTCATTGTCGTGACTGTGGCTGCGCGCCCATCTTTGAAAAAAGCGAGGTCCTGGCTAGGCATAATTTACAGTTGACGCGCGAAATCATCGAGGCAGATTTCATCAGAAAGTTCGATAGCAGTTGCATCAGCTCTCCTTCGATAGCACTTTCATCTCATGAAATATCATATCTAAACAGACCATGAGTGATACGCCCGTGTGCGCAGTGGTGCTTGCTCTATGTATAATGTTCAAAAAATCGTCATTTGCCCCCGGTTGTGGCGCACAAGGTCTATCCAAATAGGTCGCGAAGCTTCGGGCGAAAAGCGGTTCCCATCCTATTGTCAGCGACATCAGCATGGGGAGTTATGGGAGTAGCGATTGAAGCGCGACTAGGTGTGGTGGGAACAAACACTAATAACAAAAAACCTAATTTCATTCAACAACAAAATAATATTTATATTTTATGACCGAGATTTATTTCAGAATAACATTTATTTAGATCCAGTGTACAAAGAATTCATGAAAATGTATATGCATTATCAAAAATCTTCTTATTAGCGCCTTCTAAAGAATGACACATGCCATTGCTCTGCGACGCAGTCCTTGTAGTGTTCGGAAAGGCGCGCGTAAAGTTCGTCTGCGGCGACACGCCCCCTCAGGTGTTCTGGTGTTTCGCACTTGCATGCGTTCTGTCAATTATTTGGTGAGAACTTTATTTTGGTGTGCGCGAAGTTGCGAGGTGCGTTTCATCGTTGGTGAACGTGTTGGCTACGGTGTTCAGCGGACAACGGCACGAGGCGGCTAACATTTCACGCCGAGCGCTTTCCTCGGTACTCGCGGAAACGACGAAACGATGTGGTATTCCAAGGATGCAATAACAACACGCGTACGCCTGGCGAGCCCTCGCTTCTAGATAAGACACCGGGGCAACGGTTCGGAGTAGTGCGCTTGCTGGACTTTCATGAATCAGTATTTCTGCTGCCCGGTTTCCTTCGTGAACACGCCGTGCGTATTATATTTCCTGTTATCGGTGAGCAGATCGCTAAGTTATTTGTCGCGCTACAATCACTATAATTCGCATGTCTTGATATGTTACACGTAAGGTTAATTTATCGGAACAAAAGGCAAAACATAGTGCACGTAGTCTACGCACTTTTTGTACATATTATGACAATCCTTGCTCATTGTGTAGAGTGTGTAATTGCGTTATTGTGGCCATTGAATAAAACTGAAATATCATTATTTTGGCGTGACCAGGCGTCATTTCTTCTCGTTGGAACTGAAGCACACATGCAATGCGCTCTTTAAGTCCCCTGCGCATGTGCGAAGCAAATAAGCAACGCTGCAGACATGAGAGGTACGCTGTTGCCTACATTATTCACGCTGGGAAGATGACACGAACGCAGAATAAAGCTCAAAGAATAAAGTTTCCTGGTAAAACCAAGGCGAATTGCATGACGGTTACACTTAAACACCGCTGTTTAGTCACGGGTCGATATTAGTTTAGCTAGCGTTGACTTCAAGCGCATTCGCCAAGGGCTTGCCGGCTCGCCGTAGCGCGACCCCTTAGCGATCAGGGGCCTAAGAAGAATATTTTGAGGTCAAATTTCGCGCTAGGGCCAACAAAATGACGTCACTTTTTTACCGGATATTGCGTCACATCCGCTTTATTTTTTGTTCCGCCGGAAGTGTTCCCTCCTCACACAGATGGCGCTAAGCCCCATGAGCAGCTGATGAGCAGCCATTTTCTGAACGTATGGGTTTCTATGGAAGCTTCGCTACCATTTACATTTACCTTGGTGGCGCATGTCAGCGAAGTGTATAAATATTCATCCTTCCCTTTCTACCAATAAAGTGTTGTAAGTCAGCGCTCTGTGTGCGTCGCCTTTCTTGTCCTCGTCTTCTCTTGCGCTGTTTCCCCTCCGATATGATGGTTTTATATTAAGGGGAAGTTTAATTACACTAAAATACTTTAAGCGAAACAAGTTTCACGCTTACTAATAACTATTTGATGTTGGTTTCCTCGAGCAATTACTGTGACAAGCTAGTATTTTAGGAGTATCTCTAGGTCTAGAAACGGTATTGCGCTTGTCTGGTTACATTACTCATCTTTACAGGCGCACTAAAAATCAATTAATAAACAAGAGAGATAAATTGCTAAATCTGGGGTATTAGTTCAAGAATATCGGGAATACTATCAGAATCAGTTCGAGCTCCGAAAAATGTTCATCTCATCTTCATCATTTGTGTCGAATTTTTCAGTTGGGTATTCTGTTTTAATGCCCCGTATTTTCTACATTACGGGAAATGCACTGCGTTCTGGTTGGCGTTGCAAACGCCGCCATAGGTTTGCCGCAGCAGAAATAGTTCAGAGTCCTTTTATTGTGCATAACGAGAGTGTTACAAACGGGGATCATACAAACACACAGAGGGAGGTGCCATAGACAACAGACTGTACAGGGGACCTTCCATAAGAAATTGGTAATCTAAGCAAGTACAAAGCAGCTAAATGCAAAGAAAATAGGCACTGTATTAAATGAGTCACTAACACTGTAAAACTTTTTGGTTACACAAATGGTATAAAAAACAGTGATAATGAAATAATTATGCTCAGTGCAAAATAGTATGGAAATACGCATCTTAATATCGCATGGTAATGAGCTGCAAAGTAGTTTGGCTGAAAAGTTAGTAGTAAATTTACCATAATTAGTTCTAGGTTTTGGTAATAAATAGTTGTTGGGGGAAGCGAATCGGGTAGACATGGCGGGAGGGAACTAGCTGTTAGTAATTATAGGGAACAGGAACTTTCCGTTAATAGATTTGTGGACAAGTATTCCAAGCGAGTATTTATTTAGTTTTTCTACTGAGAGAATACCGTTAGAGATGTGCAATGTCGATGCTTCTGAAGTGTAGCTGCTGCGTGTCATAATGCGAATAGCTGAATTTTTAGTATGATGCAATGGGGCTAAATGTACGGGTACATGTTTCCCCACGATGATATGCATCAATTAATATACGTATGAATCAAAGCGTAGTAAAGGGAGATTAGTGTCTTTATCTTAAAGAAATTGCGAACATTAATTAATACTCTAATTCCATAAGCTGCCTTTTTTTGTTAAAGATAAAACATGCTCATCAAAATTCAGGTGTTTGTCTAATATGACACCAAGAAACATTACACTGTCAGTAGGATAAAGTGTGTTAGAAGCAAAGGTTAGCGATGGACACCCTGAAATAAGCTTTTGTTTAGTAGACAAAATGAAGAAATTAGATTTTGTCGCATTAATCTGTAGTCTATTCTGTCGACACCAAGTTACTATGTTTGCCGCGTCGTGGTTAAGCTTTAATGAATCAAGGTTATTATTTGAGCAGAACTGCCAAGAGAATCACGCGAGCAAAGAGACCGCGTTTCCTTGGACAATCTGCGTGAGCTCCGACTCCGAAAAGCTGGTTTCGTCACGTACCACGGACCCTCTGTGACAACAGGCTAGAAGAGCGCGTGCTGCGCGGTTTAGCATTTGCTGCAATTTGGGAAATGGTTGTTGGGAACCACTCGTCTCGAGCGCAACGGGTGCGTAACACATGGAGGAAGCAAAAACTAAGGAGAGGCCCTATCGTATCCCAATGCATTGCGAAAAGTATGGCGGAAGTGACGTCAGATTTATGGGGCAAACAAACCGGTATGGGGCAAACAAAACAGCAGACGCCCCGCAGCGTGCTCTCCGCGGTGGTTCGCTTCTGCTCGGACTTGTAGTCCCGGCGTTAACTTAGCGCGTATTGTGCGGTTCGCACGCAGTAAAATGCTGCAAGCAGACGTTTACCAGCCTGTTCGTGGGTGGCAGGCCCGAGCGCTGCGTGCTGAAATTCTTCGTGGAGCGTTTTTGTGCAATGGAAGTACCGGTACGTGCCGTAATCAAAAACATTCGGCCCCTGCCTCATCGTACTCGAACTCACCTAGCAGTGACTTGCACGTTCTGCTGGGCGTTAGGCCTTTCTTTTCCTTTCTCGTAGCCGGATTTCCAGATCTATTGCCCGATTAGCGGTTCTTTGTTCGTGTATATGGAGCGAGCACAGTAGCTATTCGGCGCAACGCCAGCCTAATTAATTGACGTAACTTCACGTCGAAAACAGGACACCGCTGTATTGTATACGCGATCGTGCACGTAAAGTTTGTAATTCCAGTGCGCACACAGCACAGGCACGCAGCGAGCGCACACTGCACAATACATACATCACGTAGTCCGATAACGACAACAAAACTTTATTGTCCTTTCGTTTGAACGACACAGCCTCTAAAACGTACGTTGCCTTCAGCGCATGGTATGTACGGCGTGTCAGACGCCAAAAACTAAATTTCACGTGTGTTCCGGTTGACACAACGAGTAAGGAGCAACAGAGCGCACATCTGAGAGCTCCGCATGCAAATACCATGCCTTGGTGATCAGTAATGAAGCGAACGTATACGTACACATGAAACGTGACACCCGGTACTGTCCGCAGTGCACGCGATTTGCACAGATTATACGCAACAGCTGAGCATTGCGTAGCCTTCCTAACGAACACACAGAAGGAGCAGCACGCGTGAATCGACTACGCCGCTTGCACGGCGAAAAACAAACAAACAAAAAAAGGCTACAAAGTTTCGCGATGCGCGCATGCGCTTGCAAACTTCGCTACGGAAATCGCGAAATGTTTCGCTGCTTCTTCGCTAGGAGGCGATGCGGGTGTTTGCGATGTGGAGGCTTCACGAATGTGACGTCAGGGCCTCTCCTTAGTATTCCTTCCTCCATGGCGTAACATGCCCCACGTTCGCATCCACCGTAAATCGCGACCCTGGTCAGGCAGATGGCTTCTTCGCCATCTATTATATTAATTTCAGCCACCCTTGCTTTCCTCTTCGCCATATATGTTTGATCCCTCGGGCTCTTGCAGGTGATTTCTCGAGGAGACGTGTCATCGAAAGAGTTTTCGCTATCGCTGCGGTGACGATATTCTTCCAACTATTTGCAGCTTTACAGATCGCCAAAGGGGCCTTTAATTGGGAGCGCGTATGTACTTCAGCGGTGAAGGTCCTTTTCAGGGCGCTGCTCCAGTAAAACAACAACCACCTTACAGTGTACTCCTCGTCAAAAAAAAAAAAAAAAACTTTTGCAATGTCTTCGTGCCGAGTGTTCTGGTAAATGTATTCACTTCAGGGATTCCCTGACCTCCGCGGTTTTGTTCTCACTTTCGCGGGCTTCCTCCCTCGGAGGAAGTTGCTCGTAAGCGCCGTGAGACGTTCTGCCATTACGGAGGGAACTAACTCAACATGCAATACTTTCGGGCGCATACATGACTCTTGATTACCACACCGCGGGCCGCGAGGGTGAGGTGATGGTTTGCTGCTCTCTCCATCACTTCGATTTCTCTCGGAAACGCTTCTTTTCGTGCTCTTTTTCGATACTCGGCCCTCCTGAAACATCACGTGAAGCACGCGTACAGCGTCTTTGGTGCAGATCCCCTGCGAGCTATTACAAGCAGCCTCGGAAGACTTCTTTTTTTTTTCGTTGTATTGAAGAAGGCTGCAGACGAGAGTTCAGCATATGCTTGAAAAATCTAAAGTGCAAAAGCTCGAGCCATTCGCAATTTATAGCTAGATCTTGTCTACACATTGAATTTAACCTTGCCAAGGCCAGGCGTTGCGAAACCACTAATCCGCTGACATCTTGCGACGCTCCTGTTGTGGTGAGACTCCAGACTCGAGACGAACAGATATGGTGCGCTGGAACAGACCTGTTTGACGTCTCTCTCAACAACAACAACAAAAAAACCTGTTGGTGCTTCAGTGTTCATTAATAGATGACTCTTAAGATGCCGATATAGCAGAAGAATTGACATTTGGGCAAGGTGGTATTGATTAGGGTTAGGGAAAGAGTCTTTCTCGTGTCCTTGTTTTTGCGCTGCCCATTTCAAAGATGCTGATATAGCAGTTGACAACTGTTCATAAATTGCCCCGGCAGTCCAAAATGACTCAATACTGCTTGTACATATCAATACCCTGTTGGATCCTCTTTCCTTAGTCCAAACATACAAAAACTCTCGATATTTATTTCTTCTAGGCGTAGGGAGAGAGTACTTTTATCAACGTATGCGTCGAAAAAGCAGAGCGGCCCGGTATTGCGCATGATTGCAGAGGAGAGACCCAATCCGACAGGAAAGGCCTGATACGCAATGCCAAAATCGACGCCACTGTATACCCTCTGTAAGCTATTCAGTAAAGTGATCGGTTTCCACCGGTGCGTAAGTCGCTTGTGCCCTTCCTTTCCTGCACATCTTGGGCAACTTTGCTCCAGCGCGTATCGAGGCAATCACACGTGGCCGAGTCAATCTGTTCTGCCTCTGCAATGGAGGTACGTCTCGTCGCAATACAAGGGGAGCGCTGCTGGAAGCGCTTTTCACCACCTTATCATTTGCATGCTGAACGAAGCTGATCGTTCAACTTGCTCTGGTTTTGCGTGAACTGAACAAATTCACGTGTAAAGTGCCCGCTTCTAAATTTGGTTAAAGGTTTCTCGGAATATGCTCCATGTTACAAGCGGTTTGTGAGGGACCGCAAAGACTCATCGGTGGAGAGGTTCGCACGCATCTCCCAATTGCAGCTAATTTACACCTCTTTGCTGCTCTTTGGCGTACTAATCGTTACTTCACTGTCCTGCGTCTCTAGCCTCGCGCATAGTGTCGATGACGCTGTTCCTGCCTCCTACAAGATTTTTACAGCAATGCCTCTAGCAAGAATCTAGAGCTTTCGCAAAATTTGTAGGTGTGCACCCGATTAGCGAAAACATAATGTATATTGACGATGAGCAGTTCCTTGTTATTAAGGAGCGAGTGGGCAGCATCGATGCGCCCATATAGATCGAAAGTACAATGTGCCCCTTTAGTGACATTTATATTGAGAAATGGGACGCCCGTTCCGTGGGAACGTGATCCCGACAAGAAAAATAAACAACAAAGCTATACCTAAAACTTACATCGGAAAGCAAAAAGAGAGCTCTAGTCGTGCCCGAAGTGTTGCCACGATAAAACCTTCCTGCAGACCAGAGCTAGTAGCGTGCTGCGCAAGCACAAACGAGGAAAGAAGAAAGGCGGACAGGAAAAAGCGCGAACTTCCAACTGTTTACGTCATGAAATCAACAAGCGAGTATAGAGTAGTAGTGTAGTGTTGACGAAGAATATGTTTTCTTCTCTCTCTCTCTCTCTCTCTCGATTTTTTTTTTTTTGCGAGCACGAGTGGCGCAGGCGATGCGTACGCCTCTGTATTGGCTTGTTGATTTCACGAAATGAATGGTTGGAAGTGCGCGCTCTATTCTGTGTGCCTGTCTTCTTTCCTCCTTTGTGCTTCCTCAGCACGCTACGAGTTTGTTGTCACGGATTATTGGCCAGACGAGGCACTAAAACAGCTAATGGTGTCAGTCCATGCATAGAATATTCGGCTGATTATGTTACGTAGGCTAGAAATAAAAAAAAACGTTATATATTGTAACGTTATGAGTTGGCCGTTTTTTTTTTTTTTTTTGTCAATAAGAACCTGATGGTCGTGAGCTTTTCTTTCTTGACGTCAGGAGATAAAGTTAAATAACACTTGCATGCTCACATCACTGAGAGTGCGGCGGCAATCGGTAAAGTAACGAAATAGAGTGCACTGTTTCAGTTATCGTCAGCCCAAACCCTACATTTTACCTTAAATAATATGGTTACTATATCTTTAAGCCATTTTTTTTCTTCTTGTTTATGCAAGATCGACATAAGGGATTCTTTTCCTTACTTATGACTCTTTTTATGTTATTACAAAACTTTATTGGATGTATTGGCACATCCGATACTTGATACTACTTGAGTCTATTCCTTGAGTGCAGGTACTTCAGTTTACCAATTATATTGCCTCATTACGCCTTAACGAAATCAAAAACAATGTTTTTGTATTGTTCACTATTAGATTCAGCTCATTAACGTCAATACATCAAGCAGACGCCTTCTATTTGAACGACTAATCAATGAAAATACGAACTGAGCCTGTAGGCTGATATTTCACTTACTAGTGTGGAAAATAAATATTCATGATTGCGAGCTTTTTTTCTGAAATTTCTCCGCGCTCAAAGTGGGGCATCGACGGCGGTTTAATCGTGGCATAATGATTTCAATATTATTGGGTATAATTTATTTATTTTTTTTGAGCGAAGATGTAGAAACTGAACGGTTCAAGGCTATTTTGAAGTGTTAAAATGGCAGCTCCCTATTTAGACATTTAGTTAATTAGTCTCATTGAATTATTATTCATTATTATTAGGCTAGGCTATCTTGTTTATTAGTCTCAGCGAATCGTTGCTACGATAGCTGACGTCGCTGCGCGAAAACGTGAAGGCTGCATTGCGTAGTCGTTGAGCCCAATGCTTTTCCTAGGATGTAAGATCTCTGATCTCAGTAGGAGTGACCTAAGGTTTACCTCGGAAGTGTATAGCAACTTGGGTTAACATATTATGCCACTGTCTCCGTAAGGCCCCCTAGGCAGGGCTGGCGTGTTAACAATTCAAATCTCACCGAGATAACCATGACGCTGTGAACACCATGCTTACACTTAGGCACGGTTGCCAGGGCCACTCTTCACTCTGGTAATTATAAGATCAGCTACAAGCTATTCAACAATCTTTCAAGCCTTTTCGCTTCAAGCAGTTTATCAGGGGAAAATAAATTCTCAATATTGAAAAACGGTACGCGCGCCAAGACAGACAATGAAAAAAAAAAAAAAACACTGCCTAACTACTTGCGTAAGTGTGAAAGAAATAAAAAAATAATTTCGCTTGATGTTCATTTTGTATTGAGAAACTGGCATATCATTAACAGTGTGATAAGAATGGTATATTAACGCTCTACAAGTTTCCGCAATTTTCGTAACATGTTTGAGGTCTCATGGAACATAAGCTTCCCAAAAGGCACATATTTACGCATCTTATTTATATATATTTTATTCTTTGATTACTTACATTCAGGAAAAATATAAATGCATCAAAGTTATCACTAGGCGCAAATTAAACAAACTTTATCAAGATCGGAGCAGTGACTTTCAAATCGAAGTATGTATCGTACTTAGAAAAGCGAGTTGGGCTAGTTGGCGCGTATTGACTGCAGACATAACTAATTAGCGCAAAAAAACAACGGACAAGGTGAAGCATACAGACAGGACTCGGCGCTAAACTTCAACTGAGCATTTACTCGCAGAAAAAATATAAAAACACAAACTGCGCAGGAGGCTGCGCAACACGGAAACGATCACTCAAAAAACGCCCCCCATAAACGCCACTATATTTTTTTTCTTTTTTCTTTCTATTTCAACCGTTCACATGCCTACGCAACCTATACACACCTAAACAAATGGTTCCATGCTTAGATTTCTGGCAAGGTGTGCGCATTCTTCATTGCTCAGAGCCAGCGGCGGAGCACTCACACGCCGATCACCCACTTTTCTTATATAAAAAAAGCCTCAAAAATTTCCCTGTCGAATTTCTCCCGACAGGGAAATTTGCGCAGTTTGTGTTTTTATGTTTTTTCTGCGAGTAAATGCTCAGTTGAAGTTTAGCGCCGAGTCTTGCCTGTTGCCTTCACCTTGTCCGTTGTTTTTTGCGCTAATTGTTATGTCTGTAGTTTTGTACTTGCCTTTTTGATCTTTAAAACCAAATGTCTTAAAAAAAAGATATGATGCAGCCATTGCGCCTTTTAAAGGATGCCTCCGTTTTCCGCGAATTCATATAGGAAATTCATTAGAGCTAGACGGAAGCAATATCCTTCCTTTTTAATGCCTTTAATGCCAGTGTCATCCTCAGTCTGGCGGAATAAATGCCACCGGAAACTCGGCGTGGCTTGAAAGGCCAGTACCGTTGAAACTAATTATAAAGGAAGCACTCTTGGTCGCCGCGTCTGGACGGCTTCTTGTTTTTTCACCTTGCATATGTTCGCATGTGTCTGCCTGCGAGCATGTTAAACAGACACTTTGTGGCTTCTTTCCTTTCAGTGGCCTTCTTTACACGTCGTTGCCTCGTGTCCAACGCCACTCCCTAATTACTGCGGGTCAGAAGCTCATTCTTCTGGTCTCGCACTCTGAAGCAGTGTCCTCACTACCGTTTCTGGTTCCATATTACCTTACGGTAAGTGAACTTTTTTAATTGCTTCTTGTATTCATCATTTTTCGTGGTGCGGCTGCGCACGATAACTGAAACCCCTGATCTCGCAAATAAACAAAGTGAAGGTGTACATATACACGGTGGCTTGTAGCGCTGAACAGACGAACAGAATAAAGCGGTTTTCACGAGTCCTAGCCCTCATTGTATGGTTGCTTCTGAATTCCTATGCTGCTGCAATGCTACAAACCACTGACAGACCGTAACAAATCCCTACATTTGGTATTTCTCGGTGCAAAAAAAAAAAAAAAAGAACTGGTAATTTGGGAGTCGGCAGGTGTTTTTCGCCTTTGTCAGCGAATGCAGGAAGGTATGAGACCCTGCACGGAGGTTGCGCACAGTGATTGGTGTTGATAAGTGTCTATGGGTTTTTATATAAGCACGCGCAAAACAGTCTCATTTCTTGTCGTCTCTAGAATTACGGTTCATTCTGGTTGCGGTTTGATGAAAGCGCCATAAAGAACGTTGTATCAAGTGGGAGACTTGGCCTCTTAAACGTTCCCGATGCCTTGTTTTCAAAGAGCGTGCGGTGGGGTCGGCCCATTACGGGAGGGAACAGCGGAACGCCCTCTGATTGCTCGCTTATTTAACGAGCGGCACGACAGCGAAGTATTACGGGCTCATAACGAAAGACCACGAGAGCCATCCACGCCCTTTTGAATTGATCTCCCGACAGCGAGGCGGAAAGGGAGGCTAAAAAAAGGACCCTTTAAGCGTTAGGGAGGGGTCCATACGTAGCAGAGCGGATAGGAGCATGCTTCGGGTGATTGACTTGTTTAATCTTGCTCTCATCGCACTGCGCATCACGCGTACACTGGAAATATAACAGCGCCACCTTGCGTGCGCTCCATCAGAAAGTAGGACGGCCTCGGCCGAGAGTAACATCCTGAAAAAAGAAAGAAAAAAAAAGGAACAAGAACAAAGACGGAAAGGAATACGAAAAAAAAAAAGGAAGAGAAATATGGCGGCAGCGTTATACAGCGGGAGAACGCCTTGAAATATTCAAGTACACGAAAACAGGTGCCTTACATAAAACCTACATATATGAAGGGTCATTTTGAGCTGTATAACTCGATTAAGCAGCGCAACAGGACATGGTTAAAAGGGAGACAAAGAGAACGCATGCGACATAGCCTCTTGCGCTGTTTAATCTTGCAATGTTGCCATGTATTTCAACAGGAAAGCCAGCGATATATTATGCCGAATAAAGGATGTGTGTTGATTGCTGTCCGAAAAAGAACGTGAACAATCATGGCTCGGCAAAAGAAGAAAAGAACGTTGAATGCAACTTTGTCTGCCTTCATCCAGC